>NW_022474757.1:77953-105548 GCF_009176365.1 Aspergillus alliaceus
GCATCAGGGCCGATGGAAGGAAGCGGAGGAGCTGCAGCTACAGGTGATGGAGGTGCACAAGCAAGTACTGGGACCAGAGCATCCATCCACTCTGGGCAGCATGCACAACCTGGCATTAACATGGAAACTACTAGGAAAGGTTCAAGATGCCTTAGCTCTAATGGAAAAGTGTGTAGGGCTCCGCCGCACCTTGTTAGGTCCAAATCACCCATATGCCATATCCTCCTCTAACGTTCTTAGAGAGTGGGAAAGAGAATTGAATTCCCTATCAAAGAAGCCAACACAGCAAACTTCAGCTGCAACCTCTCCAGCCTTGCCTATCCACAATAATCCTCCGAACCAGATAAAATCAGATTCCAAACCTGTCACAGGCGGTAAAAGATGGGAATTAAAAAGGGTTTCGGGAGAAAATGATCTACGTTAAGCCTTTTACTGCGGCTAGATTATACATGTACTTAAACTGGTTTATGTACTAACCAGGCCTCCAAATAATTATAATCACGTGTACCTCTGGCGCTGACAATGTTGGATGGTTATATAACAAAAAAAACTTCTTTTCCATTTTTCAAATATCTTTCCAAAAAAGGAGAGTCTGGGATAGATGATGCTTATATAGGAAAGGTATTTGTAATAGTAGGGAAGAGCCACTTTCTATTGGATTCTTTACGGTTGGTATGGAGGCGTATTGGAGTGTTATATGACGTCAGGTCAAGAGGGCGAACGATTCCACTGCTGGTTTTCTCCTTGTAATGGTCTTACCAATTAATGTTAGATTGCGGGACTCTAATCTTGGCAGTGGGGCTTTAAGAAAAGGGAAGAGTGATTTGGGCGGAAGGCAATATCGAATTTTCACTGTAGAGTTTTGTTCGTTTGTCCAGATCTTCTGTCAATTGTTTGCACTTGCAGATGATCCAGACCGATTCGTCAACCACGTCCTTTCTTTCAGTGACAGTCAAAAGCTTGTCGGCTCTGTTCACACGGTTTTTAAATCTTTCCAGGAAACTTGGGTCATCACTGACAGACCAGAATGATAAAGGAGCTGGAAAGGATTTGATATCTTCGTCCTCTGTAGTCAAACCCCAGAAGTCGGTACCAGCTTTGACTATCCGACGGCGAATAAAACGCCCCCCGTTGAATAAAGCAGAGTACAGGACCCAGACGTGCGCGAGCAGTTTGTGCGGATTCTCCCTTATACAACTTTTAATGTCGTCCTTTATTCGCATGATTTGCAGCTCATTGATAACCAGGCGGGCAATGTCGGGATTGGTGGAATAAAGCCTACTAATATCTGCTTTAAGCCGCTCGGTCCGATGAAGATAGTCCATGTTAAGAAGCGTGGATAGCTTGGAGATTCTCTCTTCATAGGAGGGACTACTTGAGCTGCAGGGATATTCGGCTACCCAAGACCCAGTATTCTCCAACTCCTGCCATACTTCTTCGAAGCCGAAGTACATCACTGCGTAGTACGAAAATCCTATTGTATAGAGGGAGAGAGACTTTTTCTCTCCCATTAAGCATTGGACTATGCGGGCAGAATTAATTCGGTTCACCTCCATGTGCGGCACCCTAGTATGATCAGCTACTATGATTCATTGATGTGCGGTGGGTTGCTTTTAGTCTCATGACAATCAAGTACTCACCGAATTGCCTCTTTGATCATCGCAGTTACTTCAGCCATTGCAATAGTTGATGGTTAATCTGACAGGCTGTACGCTGTAGCGAAAGAAAATTCTGGGAAATAAATTCGGCCGGTATTAATGTAAGTGCAGAAGTAAATGTAGGTTGTGACACTTAGGTTTGCTTTGCAAGCTCTTATACCGAGACAAGACCAAGTCTCCTGAAGTATATTCTCCAAAACAGTTGACAAAATGCTTCCTAGACCAGGGGTAGGTGATGGCCCTAGAGAAGACGAGGCTGATCTGTTGAACGTGTTCATTATCTTTCCCTTCGTCATGATTTTTACTGCATTTATTACAACTCAACTAGAGGGCAAAATTCTTTCATGAATATTCAATTGTTTCTCCTCTTTAAACAACATGACCTAGCTAAGTACTTTTGGGTAGGATAGTTCAAGGAGGACATGATTAGTTAGTAGGTACTACTTGTTGAACACTGTACAACATCCCTGAATGAACAAATGTTTATGCTTTTTTATACTAAATTTATTTATTTTATTTTGTTTTCTCTTTTCATTTTTTAATTTACTTTTTTTTCTTCAGAAAAAGAAAAGTAAAAAGAAGATAGCTCTCCCCCACTTCACTCAACCCCACTGGCTAGGGAGCAGAAGTAGCGCAGAACTTAAGTTACCATTTACCATGAATTTTGTGAAACAAGTGAGAAGGAAGAGATGATAATGCTGCAGTAGAAGAAGCTGTTCAACTACTTAGTCAAATAAGTTTCCATCACTTCAATTACCTTTTTAATAATTAGACCAATCCTACTACGGATTTGGACAATCTGGATATCGAGATTATCCGCAGGCCTGTGACCTACGTACCAAACTAGCATATATGTGATTCATTGACTAACAGTTATTTGGATACGCAGGAACTATAGAATATGGTACTATTGTAGATTGTTTCATACTACCATCTTAGTCGAATTTCCTACATTATCCAGGGAAGCTAGGGAGGCCACTATGTATCGTTACTGAGTTCGTAGGCGTTGAAGGGGTTGCTAGGCGCACCCCCATTCTTCTTCCATAATAACATACAGACCAAGCTTTGGACATTGAGAACACAGGCCACAACGCGTGGGCCAGTTAATGTTCAAAAAGCCGACGACTTAGTGCTTATGGGCTCTATAAGAGCATCTAATTATATTACTGGTTATGAACGCCTTCATATGCGTCCTAAGCACCCGGCGAAGCTTATGCCCCGTTGAGGGCATTTATTTAAATGGATTTGAGCTTCCATTGGCTTGCTTTCTTATGTCCCAAGGGCAATGTTAAGCAGTCTCAAGCTATAACAAGAGCCACCAAGGAAAATGCCATCTTCTACCGATTCAGAGCACGTTAGCCCTGGCCGATTGGGGTGCAGGTTGACATTTGAATTCTCAGGTACGTCGGTCGGAAATCGCTTCCTGAAGAGCTCAATGGGTGAACGCATGGCGTCTTTCTCCGAAGCTGATATTAGCCGTCGTGGGATTCCTTCTGTCGAGCTTGTCAACTTATATAGACACTGGGGAGAAGGAAACATCGGACTTATTATTACCGGTAATGTTATGATCAATTGTGCGCATCTTGTATCAGCAGGGGATACCATCATCCCCGTGGATGCACCGCTCGAGGGCCTGCGATTTGACAGGTTCAGTGATATTGCGTTAGAAGCAAAACGCCATGGATCCCTCGTCATCGCTCAACTATGTCACCCTGGTCGTCAGACACCGTTACATCTGCAACCGTTTCCAATTAGTGCAAGTGACGTAGGGATTCAAGGGGGGAATTTTGGGACCGATTTCGGTAAATCTCGGCCTGCAACGAAGGAAGATATCGAGCATATTGTTAAGGGGTTCGCCCATGCCGCTGCGTATGCAGAAAGCGCTGGGTTCGACGGCATCCAGTTGCAATCAGCTCATGGACACCTACTAAGCCAATTCCTGTCACCCAGAACCAACAAGCGACAAGATTCTTATGGAGACAACATGAAGAATAGAATGCGACTGATCTCTGAAATTCGAGAGCCTATATCCGAACAAGTGGCAAAAGATTTTATCGTCGGTATTAAGGTTAACATTGTTGAATTCCAGGAGAGCGCCTTCGGATTTGAAGAGGCTGATCCACTGAGCATCGCACTTGAGCAAAAATGTTTTGATTTCGTTGAATTATCTGGTGGCACTTATGAGGATTGGACAATGCATCGCAAGCATATTGCTTCAATACAACAGAGTGAGGCGGTAAGTTGATACGATTAAACAAGTAGCAAAATTCCATGGGCAGCATATTGACACTGGCCTATAGATATTCCTCGAGATCGCAAAATTGTATTCAAGGAGGATGAATCACACAAGGATCTATGTTACCGGACGACTTCGCTCTATCAGAGGGATGGTACGTGCATTGGATAAAGTAGATGGTATAGGCCTAGCACGGCCCCTTTGCCAAGAGCCTCATCTGTGTTCACAGCTATTGACCGGAGGTGTAACATCAGCATCTGCCATTAAGATCGACATGAATGACTTTCATCATACTTCAGTCACAGCGCTTATCCAGGTGAAGCATATGGGGCGAGGCTTGCAGCCTATTGATTTAGGTTCCAAGAAAGATGTGGACAGGTTATACAAGGCAATAATAGAGCATGAAAGGACCAGGTTTAGGGTAAGCGCTCCAGTGCCCATCCTCCGAGGTGATGCTAAGCCTGTACTAGTACAACTTAAGTGACACACTCTTCCGGTAACACGGAGTTTCGTTCTAAGGAACGGACATCTACGCTTTCGAGTTTGTCCCATGGATTCCAAGATGCTCTTATAGCATTCCTCCAGAGGTTTTAAATCTAATAGAATCGGGAGACTTTCGAGTCAGTTTTCAATCCTGTATATCACACAGCACAAGTGGTGAAAAGGCTCTACCATTGAGATACCCCGCTGGTCCTAGCTGGGAATAGCATAAATAATCCTTCAGGGAATTACATTGCCCCCTTCAGGGGTCGGATCTGTATATCAGCTTTTAGGAAACAACCGCCAAAGGCCAAAGCAATGCCACACTGTATCTGCCGTCGCTTTCATCATATGCTGGTCAACTAAAAATCAAGATTATCTTGGCAATGATCAATTTGCGGGCATTCGCCTAACAGACGTTATAATTGAATTATGCGCTATCGGCTATATCGTTCCCTTCGGTCTTCTGCCTAGGGTCCTAAAGACCCGTTAGCAGCATTCGTATGAACAGCCCCGGATTAACATGCTGAGTGGTAGGTTTCATATACATCTATTACTCTAATTTCAATTTATCCTGGTTCCTCAGTTTCGCAAACAACCTCCCCCATTTTTCGCGCCTTGAAGAGAATACCTCCGGCTTAGAGATTCGTGAGGCCTTCCCCAAGGCTAAGGCCGTACGCGAGGGTAAAATAGTTCGCGTTGCTTCACTTGAGTGTGATTCTGATGTAGGTTGGGTCGTATCTGCATTGCCATTTGGACCCGTCCCTGAATCGAAATCGCACCTTATCGTGGTCGCTTCTGAGTTGATGGAGCCTGTCGAGTCCGCGGAGTTTCTCCTTTCGGGGATTTCTACTGATACTATTAGTTTACTTCTTAGACATGTGTCCTTCAAGTACATACCTAGAGTTCTTTTGTAGTGGACGAGAGGGTCGGTGGTTTCCAATGGGTAATCGTATCCGTCTACACAAAAGCTCTCATCGGCAAAGTCCACGGTTTGTTTAGGTTCCTGAACTGGACGAGAGTTTTGTTCTCCTATCTGCAACCTGCCATACAAATTTGCCAGTTCACTGGGTTCAGGGCAATGGCTAATAGGGTCAAACGTTGCGGTCTGTATAAATCCGCTCTCCCCTCTTGGGGATACCTTAGAGGCTCCACGAAAATCGGACTTCCCATGATTGTTAAGAGCTTCAGCCACTACTTAGCCGTGAGGAAATGTTCATTTTTGAGAATGAAAAAGGCTTACTCATCGTTTCTTGTCTCTGAAATCGTAGAGCTTTTTGGAGTGGACGGACTTGTTTCGGCTGGGGAAGAGGACGGAGGGCCTTTATATATCGTTCAGTGTCCGCCAGATCACTAGCGGCAGATTTAATCTCAGTTTTCCGACAATAAGCAAAGATTTATGTCTAACTTTTGTATTTTACTGTAACAGGGAGCTTTATGAATATCTTGCAACGCTAACCATGATAGGTAAGAATCACTACTCTCATTCCTCTCATTCCTCTCATCCTCGCACCGTAATGGCCATTGACATTACTTGTATACTCAGTTAATAATTGCGTACGACATGTGACTCCTTACTATAGTTTCCAGGCTTTTTAGGGGGTTGAATATAGAATTATAAAGCCACGCGGGGTTTGTGAAGCACATCCAGGTGTGTGTGGCCCCCTAATGGGTACTGTACTGAGCTTAAGTTCAGATGAGGTTTCCAAAAAAAAAAGTATTACTATTTGACGCTATGATGAGTACATATAAAAGAACTTAAAGAAACAAAACCTCCTTAGCACTCCGTATTTTCTACAATGTAGAGGCTTTAAGATGACGGCGAAGCCGCTAAACTTCGTTACAATCTAGCAAATAGTTATCGATCACAGTCCTGCACCTATACAAGGCCTAACATAATAAAGGCGGGTTAGTAAAGAGGTTCTCTAGCTAATAATGACCTCGACGGTTAACGCAGTGATTGATAAAGAAATTGCTGGCCATAGAATCTTGACCACACCCTCTATATCAACCGAGCACTGTGAATACTAAACTATTGGGATAGAACAGGTAGAATATGAACTCCACTAATATTTATTAATGTGAATCGCTATCGAAAAAAGATATAATATATACATCAGATATCTTATCTTCTGAAATAAGCCACTATTCACTGAAACACTATATCTCTAACTTTTCTATGGTTGGAACGCTTAGCTAGGGGTAAACATGAAACTCACCTCTGTCATACTTTCCTCTCTTATCACCTTTCGAACGGTCTTATCTGCAGATGAACGATTTACTGCATATGTAAGTAGAGCCACAGACGGTGAGCATTATGACTGAGCGCTGAGTCAGGACCAATACCCACCACCACTTACTATCCATGGTTGGGACTCCCCTGACTGTCAAGGAAGACGAGCCTACGCAATCTTTGACCATGTTAGTCTATCGAGAAATGTGTCAACATTATTCATTATACGCAGCTTTAAGCTCAGCCGTGCGCTTCGGGGTCAAGAACAACTCGACCTGTCTATTACACAAGACTACAACACATGGTACCCAAATAAGGACCAGCTTTCTAGAAACAGCTCATCTTGTTCTTCCATCGTGGCGAAATATTATTCCAATAATGGTAGCGCATCTTGCCACAATACGTTGAATTACACCTGCAGTCGATTGTGGCTCAATTCCGGTCTCTCATTGAATTAACTCAATAACTGGAACCTGGTGAGCTGCGCAATTTATGTTGCTACTCCTAGCTGTAGATACAAATGTTCTTTCCTTCTAAGCAGCATGGCCATGTACTGTCTACGGTTTTCAAAGTGGCCAGTGCTGGGCTCCCAATATTCAACAATCATGTATCTCTAAAAACGAAGAAACTTCGTAGACATTGTAATTTTCAAGCCTCAGTATAAGACACTAACCAAGAGCAATAATACGGCAAGCGCATATGCAAGCCAACAGCAGTATATTGAAAAGAGTGAAAGAACGTCAAAGGCGGCCACTCCAGTAATTCTCAATTGAGTTTAAATGCGCGTGTAGTTGACTACACACAGGGAATCCCGTAGCTTCCATGCCAGAAGGGGCCAAAACAGATTCCCGGTGAGGGATTGTAGCTGCATTCCTAGCGATTAACAGATAAATCTGATGATGCCGTGACAACACATTCAAGCATCTAAAGGGGCCATAACATACAAGCTAAATCAGAACACAAGATTAGGAGACAGTTAATTAACTGTGTTCACAATGCTCTGCACCAGACAAGAAAGCATGTGTAATGATCAGGGAAAGCCGGGCTAGTCGAATCAGCTGGCCTAGAGACTGGCCGCTTTTCGTTATGAGCAGTTGCTAGAATTTGTGAACCACTGAAGATATTAGACCAGACATTGCTCACCTTTTTCAAGTGTTCAACAGCCACTATTGATGTGGTCGCTGGGAGGAATTTGATGGGGTTAGAATCGCTAGGCCAACGTTCTACGTCAACAATCCCCCACTATGTCACCATCCTTGACATATTTTTGCATGAGCAACATAGTGATAGTGGTAAAAGTTGTGAGACATTGAGTTTGTACTTGAGTTAATCAATGCTTCACATAGTGCTCCAGAGCAGCTTTGAAAATGATTTAGTGCTGTCTGAGCAGCTTGATTATTGTATTGCGGTATGCAGACTCACCAATCTGGATGTGTCCATTCTGCTATCTTTCCCTGAGATCACAACATTATCAAACCCTGGCCCTGAAAGCTTGTTCACTAATTTACCCGATAACTTGCAGTTGGTACCACCAACACCAGCCAATAAGGATATGATTTTCAGCTGAGTAAGTTAATACATTAAGGTGATTGGGATCTGGAAATAATCTTTGTCTTGTGAGGGAGTGAATTGAAGTTTTGACCCCTACTGTAACTAAAGGCTGATGTCCCTTGCTATTCTCACTTTAAATAGGATAGTGGAGTTCGTTACTAAGGGATTTATGTAAAAGACATAGAAGAACCATGAGCGGCTTCATTCTGGTACCAATTCTGTATTTCTGGGGTTGGTTTCCTGCACTGAACTGAATTTCATGCTCCTCTGAATCCTAAGTACAACTATTCATCTTCATCCTTGTTTAACCAGGGAGTATAGGACCAAAAAGTGCGTGCAGAGTAGAGAGCAAACCACACTAGCCACATTAACTCCTTCATAGATGGATGGGTTTTTGTGATAAGAGGGTGCTATTTAACATCAGCTAGTTATCCTAAACAATACCTTGGCTGTGACATACCTTCCTGAGCTCATCAACTGAGTTAGCAGAAGTAGTAGTTGACAAGAAATCTAGCGCAGCGGAATCGGAAGACCAGTGCTTCAGGTTGTCCACGCCCACTACGCCCTCGTCTTTCACGTAACCCTGCATCAGTTCCATAGTCACGTTAGCGACAGAAGTAAGGTCGGCTCTTGATTCATGTGGGAGTCGTCTGCGGCAGCATTCTAGGCGTGCTAAGCAGTGTTAGCGATCTCTCGACAGGGAAGAGATTGACCACCGTCGATTTAATACCGATTTTAACCTGTCCCTCGATGCTCATCAGGATGCTAGAACATCTTAGAGAAGTATGTCTGATTCGTTTCGAGGATAGGTAAGAAAGGCCATCGAGGAACTGGTTCATTGGCCATGTTAGTTGTGTGTTAATTTGGAACGACGGAGGTTAAACTGACCTGTTCCATGATGGCGGCGAGCTGCCGCTCGTTGGGGAAGGCTTTGCATGCAACGATATGTTCAAGAGTGAGCGGGTAAAATTCGCTCACAGTGTAGAAGATACCATCGAAATGAAAGCACTCGACAGCAGAGAAGATCATTTCATGATGAAGAGAACGAAGAGCTTGTATTATGTTCTTGCTCTCTTTAGCTTCAAACTGGCGAATTGTCTGAATATCTGAAGGATTGGACCGACGGGTAACTATGGCCACACTGCCAGCTAGCTCACAATCAAAACGTTTCTTGAAGCTTTTCCAAGGATATAATTTATGCACTACAGGTAGGGATTGGTTTATGGATCTGCTAGGGTGGGGCGAAACCTCATTTGGGTGCTGCTGGTCTTGGGTGATGCTTTCATTTATCTGGGGTAATGGAGCTGGCGTATTCTCAGTCAAACGGCTAGTTGAAAATGAAGTTTTGTTCGCCAGGTGCTCTGTTTTGTTGGCCTGTACAGTTGATGAAGTGTTTATTACTGGGAGGGAACCAGGGGGCTTTCTTAAATCAAAGTTTCGGACATCAAGCTGAGTCAAGCGCTTTTCTCTCTCGGTCGACATGACAATATGAAAGGAAAACGGACACTTTCTGAATACACTAGGTTGAGATGAGCAGAAGGAGAATTATTAATTCTACGCCTGCGCCAACAGGCAGGTTTTAAATAGACCCGGTCGGTCTCCCTGAGGGAAAAGGACCCTCCCTTAGCAGTGGCCCTCAGCGGTCAGAGGGTTGGGTGGCTCAGTTCCTACAAATACAGCATTGGTCTCGCTTACCATATCCATCCAGTCTCCATGATTACCTCAAGAATTTTATCATATATACCTTTTTATGAATAGCTAGACTAAATGCAGCGGGCCTTGTTTACTGAGGAAGAAGTGCGGCTAGCCTCCGAGCGATGCCTAAAATATCAAGGGTCGGCCAAAGTCAGCATCGACGAAATTGAATTTGACCCACCATTGCCTCGAGATCTGGACTCGAAAAATTTAGACAGAATTTGCCAGATCTTTCGAAAGAACCACTGCCGTCGCCTTGACGTGGAGAACCGTATTCCTGTGATCGTATCTCGAAATGATCTCGCCGCGGCGCTCCAGCAAGCAAAGGTGACGGCCGGCGCTTTGATGACTAAGACTGCCGAGCGTTTTCCCAGTCTCCGATTCCCACCCGGTCAACTGCTGGGCCTGCATGGGCGACATCGTGCGCAGGCCGGCTCCACGGTGCTGGCGCCCATCGACCGATGGTGGGCCGTAGACCTATATTTTAACGGTTCGGTCGCTATCCTGTCCTAGCTCCCGAAACTCTGAAAACTGACTGTCGCTTCGGTACAGATATTAGTGAGGACCTTAGGACAACCTTAGTAGAAGAATATGCCAACCAAAAGACCCCAACTGACGGCGAAATATATCGCAAAATACGACAATATGAAGGAGAGCAGAACGAGCCTTTTCGAGAGCGGTGGTTTGTACGATTGTCAAAAAGCAACCAAGGCCGACTGGAACAACTCGACAACCGCAAAAATCGCCGGCTTCGCGGCGCTTTTGATAAATTGCTACGTATCCCAGGCGTTTGGCCCAACGGGATGAGAATCAGCATGCTACATCGTCTGATTGCTACTGACTGTGTAGAAGTAAGTAGACATCGGCATTTCCCTCTTTCCTACTCTCAGCCATTCTTTAATACACGTCTGACAAACGTGTAGGAGATGATTACCTATCTCGAACACGTCGACGAGTTCTGGTCCTCCCTCGTCGGCGCCGATACGGTCACCATGAAGAAGATCGATCAAGATACTGTGGATAATTTGCAGCTTTTGGCCCCTGGTAAGAGCCGCGCAGATAAGAGTACCGCATGTGGGCTTGTCCTAAGTGGTCGGGCGTTTTCGGACTTCAGTGAAGCAGAGCGAAGGTCTATCTGGAGCCGTCTGGAGGTCTTTGAAGGGCTGGTACCGTCGCTGTATACCTTTTTCGAGGATTTCAAATATCTAGAAAATTGCGCTCAGTGCGTCAAACGCCTCTTCGGCCCCGTAAACGAGTCTATATGGAACACCATGAAGCATATGTTCCACGGTTCCCCAGACATCGAGGAAGAGTGTCTCATTCAGACATCCGAGTGCACTGTGCGTCACCAGCGTGCAGGCAGTGCAGAACGCCTCGACCTAGGGTACCGACAGGTTTGGCTCTACGCCATGCGGAACTATACCTTGATGCCGCCCGACCCGAAGAACGACGACGACCTCTTGGCTAAACCTAATCGGGCCATGGCGGATGCCCGTACGATCTACGATCTGGCTGACCTCGCGCGCCGCCTTGGATTCCGTTCTCCAGAGATTGAGAGTATAGTGCAAGGGTCCCCTGACCGCCAGATCGCCCGGAATGCTCTGCTACAAGCCCGAAAACCCCATCACTTTCGATACGACCCTCGCGGGTTTGATGCTCTTGTTGACCGGATCACCGAGTGCTTCTCTGCCGCAATTCCTTGCGAGCCCGAGCGGAGCCCCGAGCTCTTGGCGGACAGCACGGTGAAAGCTCGAGCCCGATGCGGAACGCCCCAAAAGCGGACGCACAAGCAAGACAACTTACATCTCTTCATAGACTATCTTCATAACGATGAGGTTACAATTTCTCAAACGATTACCTCTTTTTTTGTCCGTCGTTGCGTCTATTTTGCCTTTTTTGGGAAACCTTGGTCCCATAACCGCCGTCATGCTATTCATGGTGGTGGCCCACGAAGAGATTCGCCTCCACCTTCCCCGTTGTTCGTCAGAGATGATAGCATTTCCCCAGGCCTAGATACCAGTATCACCGCGAGACCTGCAGAGACAGCGGGGCAACGTGGCTCAGGGCCACGAGAGGCACTGACAGGAAGAGGCCAACCGAACGTGCGGGAGCCACCGCACCAGGTGCAGACCCATGAGATGCTACGATGCCGAACAAGCAAAATGCAGAAACGAAGACCCCCGACACGATATGAGCCGCCAATGGAGCTGGACCGTCTGAGTGCAGGCTCCACTAACGACGAAATGACGGATGATGACCGCTCGAATCTGTTGATCACCGACGCACGTCTCTCAGAGTCACCATCATCGAGTGCAGCCGGTGATATGGTCCTTTGGGCGCCTCTGCCGGATCGTGGGTCTCCAGTGCATGATCGGGCTGAGCGAAAGGAGAGGACAGAGGTCGCCGCGTCACGGGAGCCATCTGATGAAGGCGTCTCGGAACAGGTCGCTCCTCTGGGGCCCGTCGCGCAAGACTCGGGCCTCATTGAGTTGACCGCCCCGGGCGTAGTTGCTCCTGATCAACCAACCGGAGAAGCAGAATCCGAGCAAAGCCCAAGTAGTTCGTGCCCCAAGCGACTACGCGGAGCTGCAAGTAGTGAAAATCTGGCTCCTACTTATCAGACCCCGGCAGAGGAAGTATCCGCGGAAAACCAGCGGGACCCGTATTGGGACGAATATGACGATAGGCATTTACGGGCTCGGGAGGAGCAGGACCGGCTGGAAGAACTCGAACGGGAGCTGCTGGAACACAAACTTGATCTCTCCCCAACTAGGCCCCAGCCAGCCCCGGAATCACTTTCGCAGGGTCATTCGTTGGCTCCAGAACCCCAGGCGCTAACATCACCAGTGTCGTCCAGTTACTCCCGATCGGACATTTACCAACTTGGGTTAGAGCAGGAACCACCAGGCTCTGTTGCTGGGGATCCACTAGAGACGGCGGCGGCCGTTCAAAACTCAGACCGAGGCATCCTGGAAGGACGCAGTTCTGCGGCACAACGAGAACGTCCCTTGACCCAACTTGATGCTGGAAAACTTGAACTCCCTGCAGTATCGGGCGCAACAAGCGCTCCCGGGATCCCGGAGGGCTCTGCTTCACCATCTCCGGCTGCGTCCGCCGGCCCGGCCCTTCCCACTGGGGCAACCGAGGAAAGGCCACCACTGACCACGCCGGTTGAAGTCTCATTTTGGTCCTTCGAGCGAGGGGATTGGCGGCTAACTAACGTTGTTCGCGTTGATCCATCGGACCCATCAACTGTGGAACGGGTTGCGATGAAGTACATGTGGAAGGGATATTCGTTGTATGACCTGAATATGCAGAGCGTGAGCCCGGCCGAATGCTTTCACGCTGCAACGGTCGATGGGAATAATAGGATCTTTGTGATATCAGAGGATGAGGAAAAGAAATTGGTGGCCCAGGGTCAACTTATCAAAGACAGGCGACTTTTATCTTCAAGGCTGCTGAATCGGGATCAATCAGCGACCGCAACACATACCAAGGTACATCATCCACGAAGGACAGAGTAGCGTTTCCTAGCCTTCCATTAGCGCCTGTGACTTGAAACAGGCATCTTAGGTATGCGCATGGCTTATGTGGCCGCTCTTGGGACCGTCTCGGACATATGCAGTAAATAGGCTCGTGTAAAAGCTTCTAAGTCTGGCTGCCACCCGAGAATCTCCTATTAGGCGAGTATTTGAAATGTTATTTTCTGAGTCATAGAAGGGTGTATTTAAGAATACCTTCATACAAAGACTTTTATGTGAATAAAATCAACATAAAAACCACATCCCAAGACTCCTGTGCTATGACAGATTTCCTTTTGAGAGGATCTTCACAAGAGGAAATAAGACATGAGACTCCTCGCTTAAAATATAATACAACATAAGACAATCAGGGCCATGTGAAACACTTCATAGATCCATCAGGCTCACAAGATTGCCAACATAGATGGAAGTTAGTCATAGGACATACTAGGATTGCTTTTGGGCCCAAAGCATACTCTGCCCTTTTCTTCTGCCCTGGAATACATTTGCTTACCATAAACAGACCAATACAGCAATCGGGATGTTTCAGATGCTAGTACACCGGCAGTCGATTATTGTACTCAGTTTAGGCTGGGACTAATTTTCGTGCTCTTGGACAGCAGAATCTACTACAGGCTCAGGGCTCCTATTGTATCTAGATACGAAATAGCTCCTACGAATAGAGCCACACACCCTATCTAATGCGTTGACAGCAGGTCCTTAAGCATGTTACATTTCATAGGTAGAATCGAACAAAGCCTTAGCTTGCCGGTCTTCTGCTTCAAGTCTACAAAGGAATGTTCCATAATAAGGACCCGACAGGTATACCTTCCAAATTCCGTCCATGGGCGTGCTCTCTTCCACGGCCCAATCCCACGAGCCCATCGATGGACATCCCCTTCCTCACAGGCATTCCATTATGTGTTGCGGAACGAGCTACAATCTGCTTACGGCTATCGATGGCCATATATCAGCAAGTCCAAGAGGGATTGACCGGCTGCCACATTGCTCTCTGAGTATCAAATTGTATAAGGCATGTCGAAATTCAACAGTCCTAACCCATGTCAACCTACGGATCGGAATTGAAATGGCGGACGATCATTTTCAGATGCCCTATCTGTGGAAGTTTCCTTAGTTGGTGTAGCGGGCTGAAGCCCGTTATAATACTCAGGCCGTTGGCCATAGTTACCTATTCGTCACGTGGTATATTTCGACCCCTCCTTCCTGTGATACCTTATTGTCCCATCATTTGTAGATTCTTTCTTCTTTCTTCATCAGCGTTTTCTTCTTGTTTGACAACTATGATAGTTTATCGAACGTTGCGGGTCTTATCCCTTACAGTTGGACTGACGAAAAAGGTGTGGATGACCAAAATCGGCTCTGTCATTGTGGTCTTCCGAGTCGGTTACCCCATACAAGTACTCAGAAACAGCCTCTAAGCACTGTCATCGGTTCCTACGGATCCCAAAAAAGGTGCAAGAAGTTATCAGCCTGCTAGCCGTAGCTGGACCACCAATCATCTCCACCCAGTTCACGCCCCGCTCCAACGATTTAGGCCTAATTCAGCAGTGGGATGCGTTTCACAGTGCTCTCAACCTGCATTGGGCTGGTACTCCAGCTCTGAAAGCTTTACCCCCTGGTGGAGGTGTTCCCGTACCGTCTCCCGTATATGGTCCCGAAGTTCATCGGTTGTGGAAACTTAACCGAGAAGGTTATCTTGTGATCTACTCGATAAATAGGAAACACTTACCCATCACCAGTGTTCGGCCCTGCTCGTCTCGGATGTTGGGCAATCTCTCAATCTGGTCTCCGGATGCCTCAAGCGAGATTACATTTCGATAATCTGGTATGCCCTGGTAAAGAAACACTCGTTTGTGCTGACCGAAGGGTACTTTGTTCTGCTCAAGGCCGCTCGAGACGTAAATGGAGATGTTGAGTATCTAAAACATGGCCACAGTTAGCTTCAGGGTGGGGCCGTCTCCTTGCGTGAAAACCAAATACGAACATAGCCTTCATCCATGATGTCGTCCTTCAAGAGATTGTTGAGCAGACCCTGAGCTGCAATGATCTCACCAATTGACTCTACCTGCCAGACCAAATGCAGCCGGCGAACCTGTGAGGTGCAGGTGTTATAGCCGTAGATCATTTTTTTCAAGTATGGAATTGCTGTGGCAATCCCAAATCCACTAGCGACCACCAAGGCGCTTTCGTATTGGTCAACATGCTCACTAATTCCATGAGGACCAGTAAAGAATGCTAAGAAAGAAACCGAGCTCTCTGCAGCCGAGGGAGCGTGGCGAAGAAGATCCGCGGTTAAGCCATGGCGTGGCTGCACGAGAAATTCCATGGTATCTTGTCTATCTCTAGACCACGATGTGACGGTGAAAGGGTGTGTCTGCATCCATGACCGTAGACTGACCGACGGCATCCAGAGGTTGATATATTGTCCAGCTTGCACCTTCACGGATCGAGGTAGGAAAATTCGAATCCGGATCGCTGTTGCAGCAGTACCTTCCTCCTCAGATTCCTTCACACTAAATGACACGACGGCTCTAGGACAGCCGCGGCCCGCTAGTAGCCCGTTGCGATACAAAAAGGTTATCAGTTGTAAGAAAGACGTGAGACTAGAAATGCCTAATGCAACGAGGAGGTAGATTCTAGGGGAACGTCGCTGAGCTAGATGTTGCCAGGTGCCATAGACGAAGAGCCCCGTAAGGATTTGATGGCTTCGGAGAAAGATCTCATATGACCACCGACGAAACCATCGTATCGCAAGCAGAGCAAGGACACCCAGCGAGGTAGCCCCCTGTAGAATATTAGCGCGAACGAAATGGCCCTGGCCCCAACGGTAAAGCATACAAGCACTGTAAAGAGATTTGGCAATTCACGGAACGGAAAAGTAAATTCCCGCGCCTGAACTGTTGCAACAATGTGGAACAACAGCATGGCTATAGCCACCCAGCCGGTGGCACGGTGAATTCTGCAACATGCCCGCCAAGTAATGCCTAGTAAGTCAGCGAGATAACTTAGGTGGATCGTAGATAAAGGGAAAATCAAGTTGATCAGGGCTAGCTCTCCTGCCCGACGGCCGGCATCAGTCAACGATTGCGTATGGAAGAAGACGAGAAAGATATTAACTGCAATATACGATATATGGAGAAAAAGGCTAGCTCGGGTCCAGGGACCCCAGAGCCGATGCCTATGAACAACAAAGGGGAGACTCAGATGCCGAGAATATAGCACAGAAAACAAATTTGACCAGCTGGCGATGATCGAGAGAGTTCGGGTCAGAAAAAGACCGACAAGGATACCGCCAGCGGTGATAGCATAAATAGCCAATGCATCCATGATGCGTGGTAAGGGGGCAAAAAGTAATAGGCCAAGACGGTCAAACAACAAAAAGTGAATTGTAGAGGGATAGCGTCCAAAGGAGAATGTTTATATGGTACAGAACAGCCACAAATGATGACCGTGCCCTGAACATAGGATGTTGCCTGGAAAAGAAGGCCATAGTTACTGCAGCAGCCCTCAGGTTCCAAGACAAAGACAGATAACTCTAGTTATGGGCATACTCCGGGTAGATCCTCAGTACTACCCTGAAGGGACGATGTATTCAGCCGCAGTCAGAAATACTGTCCAGATGGTATTGTCTATACTCTGGAAAGTACCTAATGTTGGGCTACATAATAAAGCATCCATGTGGAGGTTGCGGCTAAGCTTAGGAAGGGTGGTCAAAAAGTGAGGGTTCCTGGAAACACATCAAAAAGCCATGGTCGAAACGCCTAGACAAAGAGATCCACACCCACCCCACCAGGACCACACAGTATTCACCCTTTCAGCAATTCATTCTAATCCGCCTATTCCAAGTCCACTAGCAGCGATTCTCAATCCTACTATGCCAGTACTTTACATACTTATTATGGACGGCTGACATCTTGAAGTAGGTAGACTTGTATGGTGCCCCCTATGTGGTCTTTGAGCAGGGGCGCTAGAGAATGGCTGTTGGCCAGCCAGATTGCACCAGAAAACTATCTCATAGTTCCTGATCTCTCATGGCCAAGACAGGTTATTCTGGACCGCAGACTGACCACCTTTCTCCTTGCGCGACAATACTACAGTGGCAAGAATAAACCGATACTTAACGGGATGCTCTTCATAGGACTGTACGTACAGTAACTAATATACTCTATTCTTTACATAGAAGCAACTGGCGTTATTGAGAACTCCTACATGACGTCTTTTATAAGAGAACAACCGTTAAAAGTAATGTAATACCTGGACACATATGCATAAGTTAGAGGTGATGTACAAACGTTTACCTCCACATTGAGCGGAAAATGGTATTTTCCAGTAATGGAATTCTCTCAAGTAGTTGCGGAAAGTCGGCATCCCACAAAAGGATTTCAATGTTCCACGCCGCATAATCTAGTAGCATGTCTTGCATATTCTTCATATCTTCGCTCTCCTCGAATACAAAACTCAGCAATCTGATAATGTCTCCAGTTCGTTCTTCAAAAAGGGTAAAGCTGGCTAGTGAACGAGTAAGCCGATAGAGCGACAGAGCACACAATGAAACCCAGTCCGTTCTGTGGCCAAGGCGATAAACTTGGGCGTGGCTCAGAAAGACGTCCGCGTAACTAACAGCAGGGTCTGTGTTCGGAACTTCTACACCTTCGTGCACAATCTTCTGATCGAGTTGCTCTAGGATGAGAGCATAGGTATTGGGAAGCATTTTTGGATGAAAAACATTATTTGTAAGGTTCACAGGATTCCAACGTCCCACGGATCTCTGAGGTAATGCCTTACTGTTGCTGATTTGGTCGCCATTGCTCCCTGAGGGACTAGAAATCGGCCACGGGACGGAGTAACTGCCAGAATATACAAAGTCACAGCAACGGCCAAGACGATCTCATCGATTTCGTGGTTCAGGGGAGGCTGGAGTATCTCTTTCGGGAAAAGGCCGGCTAATGCCGCGTGAATTTGGAACCGCCTTCGGTCTTTGCCAATGACAAACTCAACGATCCCTGATTGCAGAATTCTGTGTCTGTCAGCTGTATGTTCTATAATTCTCTTAAAAATATCAGAAATTACGTATGACGCTCGAGCTCCATATTGGCAGGTAATAACCACCGATCTGAAAGGGTTTCAAGTGTAAAAATTCATATCCACGGTGTTCAGGCAAAGGATGGGTCAAGCATAAGAGGATGTCTTCCTGTTTATGGTGGTGACACGGCATGGGCTTAAATAGTTGTCTTATTGTGTCTAATTAATAACTGCGTAGTGATTATAACGAGTGATAATCTATCATTTTAAGCACCAAAGTTAAGTCCTATGATTCCGCAGCAGTAGTCCACAAACTTCTAGTAGTTATTCTTTTTGGCAAGCACCTTCCCTTTCATCTTGGCTGCCAAAGAGAAACAGTGTTCGGGCCTTGCGGCTCTCCCAGGCTTCCAGTCTTAATGGCTGCCTAACAGTGAATCAACTTTGTTCCATGGTCTGTTTGCCGCCTATTGCAGCAAAAATGAAAGGTAATACTTCAGCAATAGTGTTCAACTTTTAAAGCACTCCACACGAACATTTTTTCTTCTCTCAGCGCCAGGCGTCTCGTCCCAAATGGACATCAGCAGCATGGATCACCCATCCGATGAAATTATGAGGGATGTTTCAGAAAGGCATCCAAGTCCGACGCGTTCTTGCACACTCCTTCGTTCTACAGATAAATTTTGTCCCCAAAAAAGCAGCAAAGTGTGTCTCGGCGCTGAGTGGCTTCTTGCTAACAGTGTCTGAAGGGGCGTAGGTATGCCTGCACGAAGAGGTACTGGAATATCACTTCTAAAATGTATCCTAAGCTCTTTCCAATATTACCAAATCTTCATACTCGAGTTGATGGGCTGGACGGATTGGGACGATATCTCCGAACCCATCGAAGACATGATAAGCAAAACAGAAGACAACACTAGCAGTATGATGAACAATATTGAAAACTGCCGGGAAGGAAATTTCAAAATTCCCTCTCAGGCCAAAGAAGACTTTCTGAATGCTAGAGACTATGCTGACAATCTTCGTCGATATTCTCAAGGAGGTATGCGTTGAGCGGAAGGAGCGGATTGAATTAGATGAATCAGATGTATGGGATAATGTTGCTATGTTCAAGAAGCGTTGACAAAATGCGGCAGCTACAAACAAAGGGCATTACTTAGATCAGGACATTCACGACTGCAGACAGTGATATTAAGAACCAAATTCAGTAAGCATCAAAATGCTTACTACTGAGGTGTTAATAATTTAAAACTCCTTGGCACCAGTTCATCACATGCTTTTAATGGAGATAGTCTATGTGCGCCATGCAATCTTAGCAAGATGCTCTTAATTGATGTCAATATCTATACTAGAGAGCATGAACGAAGTGAAGTTGCAAAAGAGTCTTTTGGTTTCTCTTGCCATTGTTGTTGATTAGGATCTGATAATGACAAGCTTTTTCAAATGCTCATGTTATCCCCCAGTGCTCCTCAAACTGTCCCCTAAAACCCCCGTGAGGTCTACATTTTGAATTCCTCAAAAGTCTGTCAGCATCTGTAATGATAAGAACATCAGAGTTTAAGGATACCTGTTTAACTGTGAAGTAGGGTAGTCCGCTAGATTCCATGGTAGGACTGGTACAATGACGTAAAAAGTATGGGCCATCTAAGTTATTAGTTGTGATTAAGAACCTTATATTCCATATATACCCTCGCACTTATCAACATTTGGTGTTCAGCGGAAACGGGACGAGTCTACCTTGTATGTAAAACCAAGCCTGAAGAACTACAATAGAAAAGAACGATTTTTTTTCTTTCAGGTTACAACACTGAAGACAAGGGAGCACCAGCTATAACACTAGCCATGATAACAGTGTAATGTACATGAACGTGAGCTTCCACTTTACTGAATCAGGGCTGAAGTAGCATAGGTCTTACTGTATAAACCTAAGAACACTTCATGTTCTATATTCCTTGTAAGTGCAACATATAAGCCTGTAAATAACACACCTATCTACGTGCCACAGGTAAAACATATAGCTGGGGGGCATTTAAATTACTCACTGGTCCCAGAGAAGAGCACATAGCTGTTGATAAGATGATTGAAATTACAAAGCCGAGAAGAAGAAAACGGCGACACTCGATGGATAAGGGCCCATCTTTTCCACAGTAACATGAGGAGCTGTAATCCTTTCCAATTGCTCCGTTGTAAGAGCAGATCCGCCATCGCCCAAAAGAGTTTCTCACTGCACATGCCAAAAAGGTTAATGTTAAAAATAGTCATCAGCAGTGTCGGAGACCTGTCACCATGATCCTGTGCACTAAGCAGATGAGTATTTATCTCCTTCCAATCCCGTTCTATTCACAACAACGGTCATCAGCACAGCTGTCATCTCCTTGTCCTTTAGGTTTCCTCGTGTGTATAAAAATAACTCATCCGCTTTAGTATAGTGTACTCTACGACTATTCTGCTTAAATTGGCTGAAATTAATGGTCTAAGCCGCAGAACCCGGAAATGGCTCTGCGAAATTTGTTAATGCTCTTCCTGGCACTACCAACTTTCTCAATTGCCGCGACACTCTACGCCACCCATTACGACGGCAACGTCTACAGGCTCTCGCTTGAAGGCGAAGGTGATGATATTTCTCTCAAGCAGACTCAAGTGCTGCAGACATGCGGTAAAGCCCCGAGCTGGCTCACAGTCGACCCTGAACGTGGGCTCCTATGGTGCTCTGATGAGTCGTCGCCGGGGACTTTGACGTCGTTAGAGATTGGAAATGGGGGGGCTTTGAACGAGCTGGTGAAAATCGCTACTCCCAATGGCGGTGTCAATAGCATCATTTATCGTGGAGAGAATGATAAAAATTACTTAGCTATTGCGCATTAGTACGTTGCTTTCCTTTGTTCGCCCCATGCTGATGGTGCTTAGTTTGGTACTGATTAGGTATGTAGTGGCGACGCCTCAATCTCCACATGGGAGATCCCATTCAGGGATAAGCAAGAAGTGAGGCCCTATGAGGTGTTGAACTTTACCCTCAATAATCCTGGCAATGCCCCCCAGGACCAGTCTCGCCCGCATCAAGTTCTTCTCGACCCCACGGGATCATTCCTCGTGTCGCCTGATCTAGGGGCTGATTTAGTCCGTGTGTTTCTGATAGACAAACCGACGGGCAAACTAAATGCGTGTGACTCGATCGCTTACGAAGAAGGCAGCGGGCCGAGATTTGGAATTTTCATGGATTCGGCGAAGAATGCGCAAGAAAAAAAGACTACGTTTTACACAGTCGAAGAGCTAGGCAGCCGATTGTGCTCATTTGACGTGTCGTATGTAGAAGGAAGTTGCCCGAAATTCAAGGAACTGAGCTGTTTCGTTCCTTATCCTGGCTATAAGCTCCCCACGAACACGGCTACACTATCTGAAGTACAGGCGGGTAAACAGATTCTGCATGTTTCCGTGAGGAAGGATGGTCACTTTGATGGGAATGACTCTCTAGTGACGTTGAAACTTGCGTCGGATGGAACGATCGCTCGAGAAGTATCACTCATTTCATCAGGCGGCGTTATGCCTCGAGCGTTCGCGATTAATGGGAAAGGAGATTATGTCGCTGTAGCTAACCAGGAGACGTCGAATGTCGTAATCCTGAAGAGAAACCCAAGCACTGGGGAATTATTGAAGGAAGTAGCCTCTCTGCAAGTTGGACTGATGCCAGAGCCTGGTCAGTGGATGGGATTGAGCAGCATCCTGTGGTATGAGTAAAGTCGTTCGCAGGCGAGCTGCATGTAGCTACAGTACACTTGCCTATACTCTTATTTTGCAGTATGTACTTCAATACAGAAAACGAGCCTTTCCAACCACGCCTCTTGATATACGTTATCGAAATAAGCAGTATTGAATTAATAAGACAGCGCTAAGCTCCCTCAATATAGTATTGCAACTCAACAAACGTAAGGGAAATCAATTTCGCACCCAGTTAGCCAAGGCGATAACCCTAGACACAATACCGCATGCTGGAAGACAGTAATGTGAGAGGGTTTACCTCTCCAACACTTTATGTCGATGCACAATTATAACGTATTTTAAGCTTGGCTTTACTTCCTCTTTACAAGCTGTATTGTATGTACTATGGCTTCACTTCATCTTGTATTTCTGCCTCTCATTATGCACGCATCGAATTGGGCTGCGAAAAAAGCTTGAGGATCCTGCAAATGCCGTTCTCGCCTATTATGGATAGTTAAAATACTGAGACAAGTGCGGCCAGTGAATTAATCCTCACCTCAAT
Source organism: Aspergillus alliaceus (assembly GCF_009176365.1). Taxonomy (NCBI): domain Eukaryota; kingdom Fungi; phylum Ascomycota; class Eurotiomycetes; order Eurotiales; family Aspergillaceae; genus Aspergillus; species Aspergillus alliaceus. The sequence continues at coordinate 100,626 of NW_022474757.1, forward strand.
AATGCTCCCTGTTATATAATTTTACGGGGCGGTATAGACGACTTTTTAGATACAATGATTTTGGAACGGTACTCAAATAAAATAGAGCAGTACAGAAGGAAAAATACCTCAAGAGCGCAGAAGATTTGCGCTCACTGCCACAATCAACGCCGTGTCCAATCGTTGATATCACACCGTGCGGCCACAAGTTTCCTAGGCGGCTCACTTCTCGCTAGTTGAGTTCCTCAGGCATCTGTTTATGGAAGATGGATATTCGCTAGAAAGAGTGCGGGCCAACTTAGACCAGTATTAAGCACCACGGCAGTGTGGGCTCTTGGATTTGGTAGTCCTCAATCGCACAGCGCGGTGCCAGTAGTGAACCGACTAGGCTAAAGGGTTCGTGTAAACTTGGACATCATCACTATTAGATGCTTCTAAATTCTAAACTCCACGTTTCCGTCCAGCTTTAAGCATATATGTGTGAGATAGCGGTCTCAGGGCTTAACGATATCAGACAATTTGTCTCGTTTGCCAATATGTTTGGACTGATAGCCATTAGTGGCTCTACACGTCTGCAGCACAATGCTGTTGCTTTTGGTCATCACATTTAGAATTATATTGTTTAGGTCGAAGGCCATCCTATAAATGATCTTCTTGGGAATATCTAAATTCCAGGACAGTTATTCCTAGGTCTAACCTTACCCTAGGTGTTGTTCTGTCCTGGGAATATCTAGATTCCAGGACAGTTGTTCCTAGGTCTAACCTCATCCTGAGTGTCATTTAGTCCTGGGAATATTCAGATACCATGTGTAGATTCCTGGCACCTAAAGTAACACTCTTTGGCTTTTGCCAACAAACGGAAAGCGGAACAGTCTCCAACAAAGTCTGGGGGTTCAAGGAAGAATATGTTCTGGCCATACTGAACAGAATTTGCAAACCCTTCTGGGGTCTTCGAACCCAGCTTTCCCATGTCTGGGCTCAGTTGAAGCAGTTTGCCCCTTTCCAGTAAACTGTTCCCAAGTTCAATCAGTCTTAGATTAATCGTTTTTAAATGCGCTGCTTCCAAACCAGAGCCTGGGGTAGGATATGGCGGAAGTGTTCTCCAATCCGCGTCCTCTTGCATCTGGATAATATAAATTTTTTCAGGAAAAATGCGCTTTTTTGTTTGTTCCGCTAAAGGCGGTTGTTTACGCTTTTGCCCGCTCACTGCTTTCTGCATTCCCTGCACAGCTGCAGCAGCCTTGTATGCTCCGGCGGCTTTATTGTAAGCTGATGTGAACTTTGCCGCAATATCATCAAATTCCTCCTCTGATCCTTTACATACAGATAATTCACGTGCTGCTTCTTTGAAAGACCTTAGAGCAAGGCAATATGCCTGCTTGGCAGTAGCGTGCTCACGTTGGAGCCTTTCAATAGGCGGTGTTATATCACCTAAAGCTGTTTTGGCTTTAGCCAGGGTTTCTTCCGCACGCCTGTTTTCCTTCCTGGCCTTCGCCTCGTACCACCGCATTGGCACTGCTTCCAACGCTAACTTGGCCTCTTTTTGATATCCTCTTGCATCAAGGGCATACCTATGAATTTGACTGAACGCCTGTATGGTTTCTTCGGGGAGATATCGGTTGACTTTGTGTTTGCGGAATGAATCCTCAGTCTCCTTTGCAGCATAGCTTGTTTTTTCAGCCAATTCAAAACACTTATCACATAAATCCATTCTTTCACAGGCAGTATTCTTCGACTCTTGCCACAGTTCTCTAATTCCATTTTCCACAGCTTCGCATGCATGTTTTCTTTGATCTTCTACTACTTCTTTGAAATCCAGGCACCGGGTTGTGAAATTCTTGGCCAGGGACGCTAGTACAGTGGCAACGCTTTTTGTCACATTTAGGGATATGTCCATGGCATTCCCTAACACTGGGTTTAGGGCTTTTCGAAATTCAATTTCATGGCAGATAGCATGTGTTTCAACTGCCGAATGTTTGGCTTGGTTCACTGTATTCCCTAGGTCTTCTGTCTCCAAGTTGGCTGTTGATGTTTTGGTCACTCTTTCTTGGATTTCTTGTACACTATCTTGAATTTCTTCAGCTCTTTTAATCAGATCCCGAACCCTTGAGTCCTCGTTTGTCACACGGGCGATCCCATTGTCTTCCTCCTGGATAAGTATCAGAATTCGCTCGGCTGATACCTTGGCAGCCGTCGCTTTCTCTACGGCCGCCTTAAATATCTTAGCCTTTGCTTGATAATCGTCTGCTGTTTCTTGGCATTGATTCCATATCTGTGGAAGCAATTCTGAATCTGGTAATGTGTTTCTAATAGATTCCACTTCTTCAGTAAATCTGCCATTGGGTTGGATCTTCCCCAAGGCCATAATAGCCTGTTGGTATTCGTTGCATGCACGGTTGTATTCTGTTTCGGCGTTGGCCTTCCACCAGCCCACCTGCATTCCCTTCTTGACCGACATCATGTACGTGTGGTTTTCGTTAACCTGTTTTAGGTACTGCCTTATACTCTCAATATATCCATTGATATTGTTGTCTTCCGCTTCATCACAAGAAACGAGGTCTCTCTCCAGGTGCCTTGCCATAAGCTTCACATAGTCCGCCACTTCCTTAGTTCTAGTAAATTCATCGAATATTGTGTGTGCGGCCTGAGACGCGCCCTCCCATCCTTTTTTATCGCCTATCTCTATTGCCTTCTCCGCCTGGACATTGTATTCGTCTAGGGTTACCATGTTTTGTGCATGCATAATGCTCTGTGACAGAACACAGAAGAATCCAAAAGCTTGATTCATAATTTTCGTATAAGCCACGGTTGCTCTTTTCCCTATGGCCTGAACCGGTTGACAGAATCTCTCCGGATGGCTAAGCTTCGTGTCCTCCGCCATGGACTGGGTTTCTCTTTCGATTTTAAGCTTTTCTTTATAGGCTTGATGCCCTTGCAACCGCATCGCCTTGACGCATAGTTTGGTCTGACGGGTACTATGGGGCTTCCAGGAAGCCTTTATTTTTTCTGCTTCGGTAACACGCTTTTCGATTGATTCTAGGCATAGGAAAGTGTTCTCCGATATGTCATCCCATAGGCTTTTGATACGGGTAGCTCTCGCAGTGGCGACTTGCGCTTGTTCAACAGCCATAGAGGCTTCTGCTGTCTTTAGGTTTACCTGATCTTGGAGTCCCTTGGATGCTTCCTTCACGTCCACTAATGTTTTCAACGCTGTTACAAGATCAGCGGCGCGTTTCAACTTATCTGATGCGTCCTGTACAGAGTCGGCGGCATCTCTGGCTGTGTCGCGGTCTTCTGCGTTGTCACACCGAGTGCTTTGCTGTTGGACTTGAGATAATTCACTCTTAACTTTCGTTAACAGACCATCTCCTATCTCCAGTAGCAGTCCATTGTTTAATGTCAGTATATCATCGAATCTTTTGTTCGCTCTCATTTTGAATTCGTTCGCATCTGCCTGTCTCTTGTTTATATCTTCTCTGATTGCTTTGCATTGCTCTATAATATCTAGCTGCTTTTCTAGAGTAAATGGCTCTTCGAAAGCTGATTGATAGTCTTGAAGTGTTTTCTTGAATCGGATAATAGAATCTTTCAAGTCTTGTTGTGAGGAACAGGCACAATCCAAGCTGTCTGTAAGGCTGGCAGTAAAGTCGTCAATAACCTTTTGACGGCCTTGATCTAAACCAGGAAAAACGAATTCCCAGCTATCATACAGATTGTTCTTGAAAGTATGGATACTTTCCTTGTAGTTTTGTAGCGCTGCGCTGCTTTCGGCGATTTCTTTTTCTAAAGCTTGAAGATTGTCTAGTTGCCCTTGGATTTGCCCCGCGACAGAGGAGGCATATGCAGTCTGTAGTGGTCTCTCGATAGAGAAGAAATCATCTTGGGCCCTTGTAAACTTAGTATTAGCCTGGTCCCTTTCGTTGCCTAAAGTCTTGATCCAAGTTTCCAGTCTTTTGCGACCTTCATCGTCAGGCAGTGATTGATGCATTTCCTTTTCCAGCTTTTTTAACTGTTCATTTAGAGTTCCAGTCACTGCTTCTAGGGTATTGCGAATATCCTTCAATTTTCCGTTGTTCGATTCCTCGGCAAGCAAGCCAGTCGGACTTATCTTTTCCAAAACTTTATTGAGGTTAACGGCTGTTCTCTCGAGTGCTTCCACCCGCTTCCGAAGCTCTATTGAATTGTTTATCAAGGACCCCACAAGGAAAACTAGAATTCGAAGATGAAAAGATCCTATTACTTGGCCAAGCTTATGTAGTTCAGCTTGTAATTTCCCTAAGAATTCATCTCGTTTGTTGTACCCGCTCAATGTAGAATTATAGATTCTGCGGGCACTCGAGATAATCTCAGAAACAAGCTCATTTTGCTCGTTTTGTATTGATCCATTCCCTTTTATCTTATTCAACAACTGTAGCTGAGCCTTGATAGTGGAGAGATCAAGGGAAATTTGGCATTGACTTTGAGCGAATTCCGAGTACCGGTCATCTACCTCAATTTTGACATAATCCAGTTTTTCTTTCCAAGAAGTGGGGAATTTTATTGGTGAAGAAGCCTCGTAACAAATGACTGTATTCAATTCATCTTGCTGCTCGCCTATGGCAAGCTCATAGCTTTGTATTTGGCTTGCCTGGCTTTCGATCCTTTCGTGTTGATCCTGGAGCTGTCTAATGAGGTGCTCCACTTCAGAAAGTGTCTCTTGTGTCATTGGAGAAACATTGTTAGGCTGTGTGGGAGATGTAGTGGCACGGTTGACATCATGCACGCCCGCCGAATCGATTGGAGAGGCTATAGGTGATGGCTGTCCGTCTAACGGCTCTTTAGAATCTGCATAGGATGTGTTTACTGGGACTGAAGCCTGTTCTGTCTGTTCTGTCTGTTCCGTCTGTTCCGTCTGTTCTGTCTGTTCTGTCTGTTCTGTCTGTTCTGTCTGTTCTGTCTGTTCTG
>NW_022474757.1:105558-167621 GCF_009176365.1 Aspergillus alliaceus
GTCTGTTCTGTCTGTTCTGTCTGTTCTGTCTGTTCTGTCTGTTCTGTCTGTTCTGCCTGTTCTGTCTGTTCTGTCTGCTCGGACTGATCAAAAGACACTGTTTCTGGTTTTTTTTTCTTCGGTGGGCTGTCTATATTATCTTGGTTGGTATAATGGCCTCTTTCTGGGTCAACTGGGGACGCTGCCAGAGGTATTGACGGGCCGTCTATGGGTTCTTGGGGATCGGTATCAGATCTGCCTTCTGGGTTTGAGGTACTTTCTTGGTGACTTCTTCTGCCAATGGTCTCTGTTTCTCGTTCTCCCTCTCGTTCTGAACCGCTTCGTGCATCGTCACTGGCTCCCGACGAACTGATACCTGAGGGTGGAGCACCGAGGTTGTCCGGGTTGGACTGGGTACCATCCAGTAAAGATGGTGGAAGATCACCGAAGAAGGAAAGATAAATATCTCGTAATATAAACTGAGAGCTCAGCTGTACGCATCTTTCTGTGTGGGTATGAAGTTGATCGAGGTAGAGTGTCTTCCGGTCTTGTTTGAACGTTATGGCATACGGGATACCACAACGTTTCAGTCTAGGCGCTCTATTAACAACAAAATCAAACCATGGGTTCGGAGTACCGCCTGAATAATTGCTGATTATCTTCTCTATGCGGTCAGATGTAAAACCCAGATGCCGAGCGCACAGCGCAAGTTGATATTCAGCGTGAGGATCTGTCCGTGCCCAAAGTTCTGCTGGCCTATTTCCTTCTCCTGGTGTACCGCAGCTGATTCGCCATGCGCACAACCAGATCTGGCGATATGCCAACTCAAACTGCTGTTGTTGGTCGGCCGGGACTAGTCGTTCTGCATGGTCTCCCATCTGGACGGGTACTTCCCCCCCGGCCTGGCCGTTAAAAATCATTTCTAGCTTATCTCTGATGCTCAAGTCACGTTCAGCCTTTCTTTTCCGTTTGCGATCTCGTCCATAATTTACTGGATCAAGCAGTTTTTTGATTCTTGTCGCCGCTATTCCCAAAAATAGAGCATCCTGGAAAAAAAGAGTAAGTGATGGAATTCTCCGATTGTACCTGCTAACCTTCTCCAAAAGAAAATCTCTTTCGCTTGTAGAAAACTTTCGAAATATCTCGCCTCTGAGCCTTGCACCTTCTATCTGTGCTTTATCTGAAGAGCTCACGCCCGGTGCCAGTCCTTCCAATGCCTTCACGTCCTCGCAGGTTATCTTTTCCATTTTGGAAAGATCACCTTCAGCAACTGACACGGCCCAAAAGTCACGAATATGGTTTAAGTAGTGAATAAATTCCTGATAAAATTAGCTTCAGACCGGTTAAAAGCGGGATAGGGCCATAAACATCAAAACAGCGATCCGCTAGGCGCTTGTTCCATACTGAAAGTATAGCACCACTGAACATCACAGCTGGTATATCAAGTAAGCTATCGAACGATACCAATAGCTTATTATAACTCTCCAGCATATTGATTCGGTCAATCACGCAGTCACTCAGTTGGGCTCTCCATCTTGCTCCAGCAGTCAAGTCGGACTTTGCTTCACAGCGGCGAATGTTTGTGTATATCTCACCTACAGGTTTTATATTTTCGTGTTGGTATTTTTCGGTCTGAGCTCTTTGTAGATCGTCTGAGATATCTATTGGAAGCCTTAAGTCCATATATTCAATAATAAGTGGCTTTACTCGGCGCTTACTGTCTAGGTATATATCCACTACCCACCATCGGATGGGAGGGTACATACTCCGAGCGGCTTGAACCCGGTGTTTTCCATGGAGACAAGATAACTGCCGGTCACTAAATCTTAATTCTGGATAGTTGGTAGGGTCGCTCTGCCGGAGTTCATCTGCTGTTACCCCACAAATCGCTAGTGCGTGTTCCAGGTCCCCAGGAGAAACCTTGACTTCCACATGGTTCTCGGGTTGGAGAGGGTAAACGCCCTTGATTTCGAAGACCCGACAGAGGTTCTCCACGTTGTCCTTGTTTAGCTCCCACTCAGGACCGATGTCTATCAGACTTAAATCGACCTTCGCAGAGCCCTGTAGAGCATGGTGTAGTTCGGTGGCCCAGCGGCTATCCGTCTCGCCGGGATAGCTCCGATGCGTCATATTCGTTGATTACTAAGAAGTTGTTTCAATACTGTGCTGTAAAGTCCAGAGTGAGCTAGTTAGGGAGGTATTATATACATAGATTCATGACTCCAGTATCTGTGATGGGCTCAGACTAGACTTAACAAAGAAGTCAGTATAGCTTGAGGCCCTAATATTCCCGGGGGCTACGTGTAAGTTAGGGTATTTCATATGTCTATGCCTTGACCAAAATATACATCTAGAGCACCAAAATGACCGAACACTTGAGGGAGGTGTTTCAATACATGATATTTCAATGTAATTTCTGATTGACTCCATGTCTATTCACCCTCCACTCTCATCCATTCCAAGAGGTCACGATTTTAAAATATAAATATGGCGGTTCCAACATCCATTCCCTCCACTTAGTCCCTGGGTCTACTACCTCTTGGATAAGCCAGCTATCCCTGTACTGCTTGCTGTCTGATCAAAAAGCGAAATGGATTCCGTGAAGAATAACAGTGATAACCTGTGCATGGACAAGGTTGGCATGAATGATGTTATTGCTCAAGAGGGATTACCTTGGAGTATATATGACAAAAATATGAACATTATGTTGGACATGTGGTTAACGATGGCTATTCATCGTGATAATGGAAAAGTATTCGCCATTCGAAGATTTCCGGAGAAAAACGCCGATCGAATCCAAAGCCGATACCAAACCCTTAATCACCCGCATCTTGTAACTGCTCTACAGATTTTTAAAACAACTGACCCCAAGGAAAACCTTCTTGTCGTCTCAGAATTTCTGCCTCTTCACCTGGGACATATAGTGGCAGATAAAATTCGTCCAAGTGACCAACAGGTTTCCTGCATTATGGGCCAGGTCACTCTTCCAGCTCCCTGCTTGGGTTTTAACTTTATACTAACTGCCAAAAGATCATAGATGCTCTTTTGTATCTTCGAAAACAAGGTCTTCACCATGATTCCTTAAAATGTTCCAGTATCCTCCTTACACTTGAAGGTGTCATAAAAATTGGTATGGACGCAAAATTACATGACTTGTGGTAGCTAAGCACTCATCGGAATAGCGGATTTCCGGGATGCCAAAATGTATCATGGTAGAAAGAATGGGCGCGATGTAAAGGCTGCTGGGTTCATAATGATGGAGGTCATGCACCAAAAGCGACCGGCTGATGGTAGGATGCACATACTTGACAGTAACCGTGGAAAGGATATTGTCAATTTTTTGGCTCAGATAGCTGCTGGCACAACGGCTGCTGAGCTTATTCGGGTAAGGATCCAATCTCACAGCCAAGTACTCAGAAATAACACAACTCAGCATCCTTTCCTCTCCTTTCCGAACGGGACCCCTAAATGGTCACCGACTCAACTATGCGGCCTAGTATTGAAAACGATGTACTCTGCTCAGGTGGACTATGCCAGAGCAAAGGACAGATAAGCCTAGTCTCCTTTGATACAGTACATTGTTGTTGACTGCGGTAAGTGTAGTGATAAGCACTCGGAGGCAGCCTGCAAGAGAGGAATCGGTCTTCCCTTTTTTGGAGGTAGTGGGTTCGAATCCCGTCGCCGGCACCACATGTACAATACCACCACAATGTAATTCTTTCCCACAATGGTACGCAAGCCTCCCTCTTATTGCAAGGTGGGAGGAAAGGAAGCAATCACAGGCTTGCACAGCGAGGCTCTAAATTCGCCCTTATGTAGCAGAAACAGATGTATCTAGATCTAACAAGTATTAACTATAGTTAGTTTACCTGTATATCACCATTTACGCGAGGGGTCAGTGTACGAACATTGTACACACGCACACTGGACAGAAGGAAATAACGCGAGAGCGCAAATCTTTTGCGCTCTCTGCCACAATCAATGCCATGTTAAGCGATTGATATCGTCCCGTTCCCCTTAGGCCTCAAGTTCCCCATGCGACTCACTTCTGGCTTGTTGGGTTCCTGCGGCCCTAATAGGAGCCAATTTCATGCGTTGAACAGTCTTGTATCAATAGGTACAGTAGTCAGTAGTCAGCTAAAATCGCGATGAAACCGTATATGCCAGTGACATGAAATCTCCAGCCCTCATTGAACTGTTCTCTTTTCTGCTGAACAAGTATTAGACTTAGGCCTAAAACTCGATTAATAATAATAGCTGGTATGTTGGACATTCTCTAGCTCCGAGGACTCATTTCCAAAGCATGTCGCCTTGTAACTTGGATCCACATTTAAATTGAATATGTCAACCAAAATGACCACTATTTCAGAATTAGGAACGCCAGATTAGTCAGCCATCGCCACGACCATTGACCTCACTTTCCTATTTTGACTATTGATACACGTGTCAAATTGAGCAGTATTTAGTAGTGAGATAGAGATAGAGATTTAGGAACTCAGACCCTCATGCATTAATATCTTTGGCCATAGAATTACTAGCGTATTCCGAATACAATAGATGTTGACAGAATATAAATGTCCCAAGCTATGCACTAAAGGCTTATATATCTCTTTAATTTTCATTCAATAAGATATGTTCTACTGGATAGGATAGACTGTTCACAGTATTCGCAGTCTAATACAACGTCTCACCGCTTTGATTATTAAGACGCCATAGACACCTCTTTGATAATGTACTTCTAGCGTATATCTGTCTACACTGTACTGGCCCTCAACCTGAAGTGCCACGTGCCACGTGCCACCTCAGTAAATTTTTTGTATTGAGAACCTAGTAGTCGGTCTAGAAGATAACAATCATATTGCCGGTGAAGGCCAGTTTGCTGAAGACTATCAGTGATCTTTTCTGTAAGGAATTTATCTGTAAGTACCGGGTTGTTCCACCAATATGTCTGTGCAACCCGAATAGCCAACAAGGGAGGATGTTTGCCCTCTGGACCTACTAATGGATTAGCTCACCAACAATATACTGCCCTCATTTGTTCGAGGGGAAGGGAGTGTTCAACAACACCTAACAGATGAACACGAAACAATAGCTGATGTCTTCATTGTGCCAGCCCAGGGGAGATCATGCTGGATGAGTCTCCCCGACATGATCAAATTTCATCATATTCCATTTGATCAGTATAGTCGGAGGCATCTAGAAAGGGGTTCTGAAAATTTTTCAACAATATAGTTTGCCGGTCGGATTAAGTGGGCCTTGGCTCAGTACGGTACTGAGGTAATAGTATAGAATTTTGAGAGTCAGTACAGTGCAACATGTTAAACACTCGATACAAGTTCCCCAAGGTCACCTTTCGGTTGTTTTTCAACAGGGAGCCTATATTCAGTTTGCCCAGTTTAAAGCTAAGTTTCTGCAAGGCCGAATGTACTCACTCAACCTTGAAACATATGCACCCATACCATGCAGTGTTTGTTCTTGTAAATTCTTCTTGCTTTCTCATTATCGGCTTTTCCCACTATTCTCTCTTGTTAGGCTGTGCCGACAGGATGGCCGGGTTTCGAAACGTTGAACTCAACTTTTTAGTTACGTAATGGGTCAAATATTACGTAACACTTGGCTGTTGGTAGATTAGTCTTAACCCTAGCGATGTCTGAAGGTTGAACGCCGAAGCGTTCGAACAGTTGCTTGAAGGCAGAAGTTCAGCCATAAACAGTGAGTCCACATTTCTTCCGCGCTAGGAGTTAGCCTCATTTGGAGAATCCTACTGTAGGTGACACCGCTTCTATTTTTGTAGTAGGATACTAGGAGCGGAATCCAATTTAGAACACTCTTTTATGGTTTTGCTTTCCTTTTTATTCTTTGTCGTGTAAAGGGGATGTTCAACGAGTTGAGAATAATCAGTTAGCCCACATTGTGTCACACCAGCATGTAAGTGTCAAACTAGGTTAAATGGACCTATCCATGACTGATGATATTTCAGAATGTTAGCCACCCATGTTTGCAGACATCACAATATACTGATATGCCATAATAGCTGAAGAACCGTGATTTAAGGGCATTATTCAATACCTCAAAGGGAATACGGCACAATGCTACCAGGACTCTCTTTTGACGAATCGAAATATATTCTGCACCGTGCAACTCCCCGAGTCCCTGAACGGAAGGCCCCTACCAGCAACGAGGATTTTCCAGATCTTAGGCGAGTGGCGACCACTTGTTCGAGAGATATACATCTTTTGCTACCGAGCTGTGGAGCCTTGCATGCTAAATTTGCTGGGTCGATTCCCCAATGTGCAGCGGTGCTGGTAAGGCGTCTTGGGTTTCCTCTTCATTGTTATGCGTCTATCAATACCAATGATAACCATTAGTTTTGATGGCCGCAGAAACGACGAGAACTCAGATAATTTAAAGCAGCAGATTATTGAGCAGCCAGCCCTTCGACAGTGGTTTCTTTTAAACACTATTCTTGGTTCCTGGCCACTCTTGCCATCATTCCAGTCGCTGAAGACACTTGATATACAGGGTATTTCAAGTGGTGCTCTAGTAGTACCCGTCATGCCGGCTCTTGTGGATCTGCACATTGGTTTTGATTATTGCTTTTATGACAATGGGAAAGACGCGTGGGACTACGCTGTTCTTGTGGACTTTTCCAGGCTACCGTGACTTTCCAAACTGGCCATTTCTAGCTACATGTACCACGTTGGTAACTTAATTTTCCATGGGAAACCAGTATCTCTAAAGACCTTGGAAGTAATGCTTTCAGAAGGTGAGTTGAGCGATAGGTTGAGCAATATTCTCCGAGATATTGGAGCAGGCCTGGAAGTTATTAGTGTCAACTCGGGGGGCATTTGTTGGGACCTAGATGTCGAGCTATCTTCCATCAAAAGTACAGTATCCATTTGTTGGGATCAGCCGGATTTCTCCTTTTTCTGCTCTTGAGCAAACTCCCTACTTTAGAAGAAATTACCTGGGAACGTCCCTTCCACGGGCACCATCACTTGCATAAGGAACTCATGGCCATTCGCAGCAATTTCCCAAATGATAAAAATGATTGGGCGAGCATTGTGCAACGACCAATAGTAACAGGTATCTAACTCTATTTTTGGATTTGGCGAGACGGCATCTGATCGACTACTTCGAGCGCGAATACGATTTCTATTATGATTATCAAGTTTGATTCCATGAGTTTTTGGCTATGGCAGACATTTGTGTCTATACGGCAGCCTATGCACTGCCTCTAAATAGTCCCTAGGGGCTCTATTAGCCTCTCCTATCATTTGTGTGCGTTCAATCTGAATTTTTTCCCTTACTCAAGCCGCCTATCTACGCCAGGGCCTTTGAGCTATGCTCCCCTCGGTGTTCATTACATAGTGGGCGCTGTCTGAGCGTGTCTACATTGCCCTTTCTATGCAGTTGCAAAAGTCAGTTTCTGGACACTGTACAACACATTTTCTGATCAGGTTACTAATAAATACTACTACTTTGTGATGTAAGCAAGGCCTAACCTCTTTAATAATAGCTTCCATGTTTAGAGCGAATCGAAGAACGTAGGGTCCGGAACATAGGTTTACAGGCGTATCACAATGCGAGAGCCAATGATTCTATCGCTACAATATTGGTGGATAGCGCCTAGCTGATGCACGGGACCATCCCCGCAAGAAATGGACTCTGATCCATCTATTAAGCCGTCACGATTACCCGATTCGCTATGTCCTTCAGGAAAACTTATCTCAAATTGCGGCGTCCTGTACCCTTCTGTTCAATGCCTTCACCCATTCTATGCAATATTGTTTGCCGCTTCTTGGCTTACAAACAATCTTACATCAAGTTGAACGAGATAGCTTCTCGTCCTCATATCAACTTTGTCTCAGCATCTCCTCATTTCCTATAGTAGTTCCATTTTGTGGCTTTATTAATTTATGGCGAATAAAAATGGAGGAAGTAGACATGAAAGTGTGTTTTACGTAGGTGCACTATCGGCTGGTTTCTTATATTGTCCTGCTAGCTGGTAGTTCATAAATCTGCTGTAGACTGTTGTGCAGACGCGCTTCAGCTTTCGCAGCTGCACAGCCTGTCCACCATCGGGAGCAGGTACCCATGGAGGGATATGTCACTGGGTCTCGATAATGATCATAGTTGTATGCCGAGGAACGACGACCGTTGCAACGCTCGCACCGAAGAGGCCCGGCTGTTATCCTCGTTTCAGTCGCTGGATAGAAAGGCTGGCCCCGTTCAATTGGCACAGCTGGTAACCTCGTGATGCTCTTTTGGTATTCCTGTGTCTCCCAGGTAGTCGAACCAGTTTCGTCTGCAGCACTGGCAGCGGCATCTGAAGGAAGCAGAGATTTGTGCCTGAATTTTTCAAGTTAACGTATTATCAAAAACGTGCAGGAAGTGGCAGATTATACCTGCGCCGAACCCATAGCCATATGCCATAAAAGAAGTGCATTGCTTAGGACAGTCGGGACGATGAATCAGCACGTAAAGTCGGCCTCTAACACAAAGTAAATTTTGCTCAGAATTGAAAGTAGGGATTTTCGTTTCAGGTACAACTATGGCCACAAATATATTCTAAGATATAGAATAGCAGACAAAGGCGCTTCATGGTAAAGCGTCCTAAGTTGTCTTAGATATCTGGCCAGGCTGATAGATCATCGGCGAGGTTAATGCTCTTACATCTGACTGGAAAGTATATGTAGCTTTGCTCGGTCACCCATGGAGCCTGAAAGGTCGACACTTTTGCTGTGCAACAAACAGTGATTTAGTTAACACAGATATGAGATACTTTGAAGGCTGGGTCGTTAAGCTGGACTTGTCCTGCTCAACTTCACCTATCGCACGTAAAACAATATGGCTTCAGCTCAGTATTACGCCTAATATTAGGACTTAAGGTCCCTAGAGCTCGACGTTCAGGCATAGTTCTAGGTGGTTGAAAACATGAAGTTGTTTGACATGTTGTTTACATTTACAGTGTTTATGCGCGCACGGGAACTAACTAGGTCTGATTACTCAGACTTTCTGCCCAGTAACTACTAGTTATAGTACGAAAACCAGCCGGGGTTTCAGCAGGCGCTAAAAATAGAGTTCTGATCATATTAACCAGTTTCTCGTCCAGGCTTCGTCCCAATTTACTACCCTCTCTGCTTTCTTCAAGCGCCTCAATCATCTACGTGCCTTAAAAGAAAACCATGTCGATTATTCTGTACCCGGCTTAACTACTGATTGACCGCAACCTGACTGGGTGGGGATTTCCCCTCACACTGTATCACTGCCATAAGGATTTTGATGAACATACCCCTCAACAAAGGGTTTCATTTTCACGTGTTAGCTGAATTGTGTCCATCGAGAGTCTGTCCGCTGGAAAGGACACGCTCAGGTTGGTCAAAGAAGGCGAGTGCAACGCAGATTTACGCGATGCATACCTTCCATTTCAGTTCCGACTCTTGTTCCTATCATCTTGTCTCTATGGACTAATTCGGATGTGATGAACAAAGAGGATCTGGAAGAATGTGCTGGTCACCCTATGGAACCACACCTTCTCAAATTACCAAATCTCATCATGATCAGCAATACACTACAGTTCCAAACCAGCACCGCTGCACCAGGGTCTTCTATAGCTCGTGATGCACGTGCCAAAAGTCGCTAATTCGCTTTGGCATGGGTTTTGGTAAGTTTAATACAGGTGCTGCAGTCCTGTACACTAGACCTCTCTATTACAAGCGCCACGTGGCCCCAGGATCTCCCTTCTTTCGGTGTGAATCCGTCAATCATGTTCGTACCTTGAAATTATCCACGAGCAAAGATGGCAGCTAGAATCTTGCACTTCCTGTATATTGTGCGTATGAACAAGCACAAGAGCCAGAGCGGAGAGCTCAGTGCCAGAATAACTGATACAGCATTATCGTCCGCAGGATACGAGAGGCTAGTGTCTTCCAGGAGTACTGAGCGCTGAATCTTCCGTACTTTCTCTTCATGTTCCAGGAGACTGCGTAGGCGATTGAGCTGCGTCAATCGCAGCTGTCGCATACGGCGATGATTTTGGTCTAGTATGTGCAGCTTTTGAGCTCTCATCTCTTCTTCTCTTGCTTTGATTTGTTGTCTCCTATCCAATTTACGCTGCTGGGCTTCTATGAATCTTTCTAATTCTTCCTGTCGACTCTCATTCGTAGAGGCTTTGCGTTTACGGTTAGGTCGCGTGCTTTCTAGCTGATAGTTAAGGCTCCCTAGTATTCGATGGCGCTGCGAGAGTAGAGGCTCCGTACCGCATGCAAGGAGGATAGTCTCCGTTTTGTAGGCGTCGCCTCCCGGACTGGATTCGCTCGGGGTAGATGTATAAGGATAAGGGCACCACGCAATCTGAGTGTGTTCAGCAGCATAGATCCCCAATTTCGCTGATATTCATACCTCACGGACGTTACTGTATGCAGCTACTGTCCTGATGGCAGATTCGAATAATTCACATAGTTCGTCCCTCACCCCTTTCAGTGAGCATAGTTTTCTCTCATTTACTGACTGGTGGTGAACCATGGTATTTCGAATCTCCTTCGCTTTTCGAAGCCATTTTTTTAAACATTTCGAGGTTGTGGCACCCAATACCCTTCGTAGTATTCCAGTCTCTGCAACACATGATGCTTGGAGTACATCTACTATCGCAGGAAAGTCTGCGGCCTGATGCCAGTGGAACCCATTTGCTTCAAGGCCCCGAGGATCAGTGAGCTCTGCAAGGATGAGCCCTAGAAACTCTAAATCATCGTTCCAGGTGGACAGTTGTGCATGAGATTGAATCTAAGAGGCTGCCAGCTAAGAAGACATCTTGGGGTGAGATGGGGTTTTTGGTATATTAGTTGTACCTATGTAGTAGGTATTAGGGCGATGGATGTTGCACGGTTAACTATACATGATTTAAGTCTGAGCTTAACACTGATATTTCAGTTTGATATCCCGTCATGCTGAGGCCATGACTCGCGTGCGAAGAATCCTAGGTCTGGATGCCACCGTTAACATTTGCGGCACCGGACCGCAAGTGCTCCCGCGAAGAATCCTCGGGACGACTTGAAATAATTCTTGAGCGTGTGAGATATGACCGTTTTGACTACATCATTCGAATCACCAAGCTAGGGAGTCCAATTCCTGTTGAAGTCATTATTAAGGGCAGAAACCACAGTACCCCTGACCTAGATCTTCGATGTTGTATGAATGTGGCATCCTCCTGAGCGGTAGTAGAGGTTGAAACTGGCGCCAGTTGTTTTACTGTACACAAAGTCAAAAGCAGCGCCACCACCTTCAAGGATTATTTCTTCTATCAAACCATAATTCAACAAGCACTAGTACTTATTAGGAAGGCAAACGGAATAGTAAAATTTTCCCTTAAATTACACTAGAAGGCGCGCGCTGATGCACGCTGCGGGCCCTGAAACGATGAGGTAGATAAGGTGAGATCGAGAATCGATCTATCAACAGCTATGTATGAAAATTGATGCTCTCATTCTTAGAGGAACTTTTGAGACCAAGGTACCAAGGACCACAAGAGTGGATGCCAAGACGGGTATTACGGCCGACTACAACAGCCACTTTGGCGTTACGCAGTTGTCGGCAGACTTTAAAATTTTGGAGGTTCCCCCCTTTTTCCGGGCCGACGATCATTCAGCGGAGTGCTGCCACAAAAAGGGAATACTAATATAAATAAATTCTCAGTAATAAACAAAGATTTATTTTCTATTGAAAAGCTTGTACAGAAATTTCCCTCCGGCGTGGTCTGGATATTTCTGAGTCTTTGGAATTTCCAGCAAACGCTGTAGGACCATGGGGCAATTCAGGCTGAAGAGTGTTGGTTCCAGTGTTGAAGCGGGGAAGGGAAATCAGATTGTTAGACGCCATACATGTTTTAGAATGGTCAGGACCAGTGCCTTTTCATAGCCTGTCAGTGCGCGTCGATACAACACCTCTGCCTGCTTCAGCTTGCCTTGATCAGAGTAGAGACTGCCTAGACTATACCTAAAAGACCCTCCAATAGGTGCCGTGTCATCTGTATAATAATATGCCTTCCTTTGCAGCAGATGATTTGCATGTGGAAGTAGCCGCTGTTGGTGTTTTGCGTAGCTTTCCTCTTGCTGTTTAGTTTCAATGAAGGAAAACCCAAGAAGAGTCTTGATCCGTGCCTTAAAAGCAAGCTTATTTTTAACAGGTGTTTCGAACCAATCTGGAATATTTGAGCAATTACGACCACATTCGATCATCTTGTACCAAATATCTCGGTTATTGAAGCACGCAAGGAAAAGTAGCAGTGTTGCAGCAGTTGTATCACGTTTTTGGACTTCACGGTATGAGATCATCCATGTCTTAAGTATATTCCCTTGCTGATAGTGACGCATAGCCTCTGACTAAGACTATAGGTCAACCCAGGAATCCATATAATACTGTAGGTACTCCTTGATACCGGTGCCGATCTCGCGCATGAATGCACCGGCGATGACAATTGCCAGTGGCAACTCATCTAACCGGTTAGTAAGGTCAGCTACCTCTATATATATATTAGTTCCATTTCTCCAATTTATCTACTGACTCAGTACCTTGATCAGGCTCTTTCTCTATAGTACCGCCAGCTGAGAGGCCACTACTCAGCAGTAAGAGCTGAATGGCTATCAGCAGCGTAGTATATGAACAATACTGCGGTCCACAGCGCTACCAAGGTAACATCTTCCCATATGTTAGTGGGCTTCACATCAAATCTGCGGATTGATATCGATAACGGATTACCGCATGTGAAAGCTCTGGAAGCAAAAGAGAGAGCCAAAGAGCTCCAGCGGGTACGCCATATAGCAAAGAATGTGCTTGAGAAAGCTAAGACCGCAATGGCGACGCAGTACAATAAACATCACATAGATATGCGGTTCAGGATAGGGGATGAAGTACTGGTGCGGGCAAAGAATATCTCCACCGTACGATCGAATGCCAAATTAGATCACCGTCAGTTAGGACCGTTCACAATCATTGATGCATAGGGAACGCAGTCTTATAAACTGAGGCTACCACCACGATACCGCCGCTTACACCCCGTTTTCCACGTCTCATTACTAGAACCATACCACCAATGGAAAGGTCAGAAGATGCGGCCACCGCCCATCCCGATCGATGGAGAGGAAGAGTGGGAGGTGGAACGCATCTTAGCAGAAAAACGCACCCAGGATGGGGAAAACGCTATATCTAGTCCGATGGGCGGGATATACACCCATAGATGACACCTGGGAACCATTAGAGCATGTGCAAGAAACCCAAGCGCTTGATGGATATCAGCGCAAGAAAGGGAAAGACTAACCGCACCTAGAGCACTGATATCTGTAGTGGAGCCTAAAACCTCTACAAGGGCCTACGAAACTATGACAATGCGGACACGGCTCACCGAGCAGCGGAAATAAATTGCATTAAAAAAAAAACCCCCTACCCCCTACGCCCGCAGGTCAGCTCCAGCGGAGTCCGCTCGGCGGAAGAGGACTCACTTGAAGGGAGAAATGAACACACCCAGCATACGCTGGTAGAGAGGGCGGGGGCTCGCAGACGGTGGTGTGGAAGGGACCGGCGACCCTGAACCTAGGCCACCACCGCCGCGGCGGGCTGCACTAGGTGCCACACGTGCAGGGTGAACAGCGGCGTTGAGGGCATGAACCGCAGCTTTGAGAGCCTCCTTCGTCACAATGGCAGAGGAGTCTGCTCAAAGCGATGGCGCGCCACCAACACCGCATCTGCCTGCGTGGTGGCCTCAGGGGGTACCTGCCGCATATATCAACATCACCCAGTATCAGGGATCAGAATGAGATATCACTTACCGGTACGCAACGGTGGTGACCACTCGCACAATGTAGACAGACACGATGGCCCTCACAGACCACACAGGCAACATTTACCCCCGATGGGGCCAAACTACAGCGCCGGAGATACCGCAGGCACCACTCCCCACATTTTCAGGCAAGGGGGTGCCTGCGTCGTGTTCCGGAGATGAGGAGGCCTCATCCTCCGAAGAGGGGGCGCGAGAGATCTTCCCCGCTATCCAGTGGCGCAACAGCTTCCTCTGAAGAGGGGGCCGGGGACGGACTCGGCGAAAAGCCCCCAAAGGGAGGAGACGCAGGAGACGGGCACGGTTCGGCAGCACAACACCAGATACATTATGAACCCAACAACTATCCTTGATACCATGAAAGACATACTTTTCAATTTACGGGACGATGGCAAAAATAAGCTTAAGGCTTGCAAGGCAAAGTCCTCTGGTATTGCGACCCAACTAGCCGTTTTGGAACGGATTGAGTCGATCGCTAGACTCATACGGAGGCAACATTCTTTACCGATGAGGAGCCTAGGCCCCAATATCAAGGGTTTGTCCGAAGCTCATGAAGCTGATGGGGCGAAAGATTCTCGGTAGGATAGAATATGTCTATCACTTCATACCGTACCCTATGATAGGACAAAAACATCTGAGTTGTTCGCACGGCGCTTAGGTATATAGAAAGATAGAGGTAAGATGGAGGTAGGATGGAGGTAAGCATGGAGGTAAGCATGGAGGTAAGCATGGAGGTAAGCATGGAGGTATAGTGATCAGGACAAGAGATCGAATAGAGGTGGGATGATAAAAATTACAGTAATATATAATTATATTTTTCCAGTACAGCTAATCTTTTATTCCAGAAGATCGATAGAATATTTTGCTTTTCTTGGCGGGCTTTACCAACGCGTGATTTGGCAAGCGGGGTAATAGCCCATATAATCTACCTCCATTCCCTCCTCATCCTACCTCCATCTACCTCCATCCTACCTCCATCCTACCTCCATCCTTACTTCATCCTGCTGCAACCTCAAACACGATGGTGCGGGTATCAAACAAGCGACGGCCTCCCCGCAGACCAATAACCCATGAGGATGCGTGGAAGAAAATCGAAGACGTTGGAAGTACCCTTATCAACAAGAAATGCTTAAGGCACACCAAAGATAAGCGTGCCATTGACTTGTCACTATCAGAGGTACCTAGATCTGATAAGGATCGAAGGTTCCAGAATTTTATCAATACTGTGCGGCTGAGATGCCGCCCTAATAGTGCAACTGGTGTTCTTCTATGCTCGACCGCTCTCGGCAAAGATAATATGGCCAGTATGAACAAGTACCACCGCGAAGAACTTTTCAATAAGCTTGAAAGGGAACGTAACGGGCCACTATTGAACTCTCCAGTTTTGAAAGAAATTTCTAGGCTCCACCAAATCCCCGATATGCAGATTGAGACAGATCAGCCGCCTCTTCCCGAACATAACAATCATTCGAATATTGATGGGGCAACTTTTGAGCACGCTTCCCTAGAAGGGATCGCTACTGTTTTTACTGAGGACCTATGCAGTATAATTTTAAGAGTCCCATGCCAGATTGATGGAGAGACTATCTGGAAAGCTGCCGTGACGACAGCCTTCCCGCTTTGGGGGGGCCTGGTCAATTGTCTAATGAGTCTTGACATATGTATGCCGGGGATAGATTATCTTGCTATGGCATTATTTGATGCAAGAATCACTCCAGCCGAACCACTTCGACATATCTCTTTTGGTGACGGGCCGACATTGGTTGTGCCAAACTCTGAATCAACCATGAAAGGTGTCAAGGAGGGGGCCATTATTAAGGTCTTCGGTGCTGAAATACACGAGGCAATTAGGGATAGCCCTGTGCGGAAAAAGGAGTTAGGAGAAGGGAAACAACTAACAGAATGTGTATCAATGATCATCACAAGGCAAGGTGCAATTATAAATTTATCCTTAGATCTGAATCGTGGTGTTGAAATCAGCCGCAAGCTATATGCCTAAATCTTCTAACTCATCCACCCGGACTTTTCCTTGAGTAATGTATAGTTTAACACCGTTTCGTACCTCCATTTGGCCGTCAGGGTAATCTTCAAGATGTGTAATTTGTTCGATCCCCTCGCTATCCGTTTCATATACGGTAACATTGCATCCCTTCCAGAAAACCATTTGGACCATTTGATTTTTACCAACAATCATCGTAACACGGTTCTTGTTTCCATTGTTGAAAACCACAGAAGGATCGAGAGGCTCTACTTTAAAAGCCTGGTAAATGTTAAAACATGTATGTAGTAGATCTAGTGGCATTAGCTTACCATAGAAATCCGGAATTAAATTAAGAATTAGGGGACCTTAAGATGCCCGCGATTTGCTTGGGACCTTTGTTTCTTTAGCCACGAAGGAAAGGCGTGATAACGGTACTCACTCTTTATAGTGTAATCGGATAAATTGGAGTCTTATTTGTTGCGGGTACAGGTAGGTAAGTCATAGCTCCTCGGCCTTTTGTTCTCTGATGATGAGGAAGAAATGCCCACGTTCGCCATGAATTAAACTGTGGTGGGTCCTTTATCGATCACATGATCTGTTGCAGAATTGATACCGCCCCGCAATTTGGGCAGTCACCCTTCCACCCAAAATGTCAATAGCTAACTATGAATGATAATGAAACATTACTAATATCAGTGGCGGTTCCGATCACCCACCGGTCTGATATAACTTTGTCCCCATTACTATTAATGGGTCACTTCATGGTCGCGATGTTACTCTATTCATTTCGCTGCATCAGCCTCCTGCTCCTTTAAATTTCTTTGCTTTAACTGTGCTTTTCGAAATACATCCTATGATCTTACAGAGAACCAGTACCATGATGTCTGATGGTATTATTGTTCGGTTGAACATCTAGAATGGATTAGAAGGAACCATAAATTTTAATATCCGAGTTATTACTTACTCGTATGGATAATGTTTCCTTGGTGGAGGTAATCCAAGGCAATAAGTACAAGCCGCAGGGCGGGCCAAAGGAGGTTTTCTGGTAAGGTATCATCCTCAAGACAGCGCATATAATCATGTATGTCAATACTAGCAGGTTCATAAAGAAGACATGGATGCACTCCATGCGGCCCGGAAATCTCAAACGCATCAAGGATAAGCCGGACATACTTTCACCGCCATGAGTATCATGAACGGCTTGCAGGTGTTTTGCGATTACCACCTCTGGAAGCTGTGGTCTAGTTCAAGCATGCACTTTCAGGACTAAATAACGCTTATTACTCTGATATATCAGCTCATGACTCCGATAACTATCTTTGCACACTTACCAAAGGTCCCGACATAACCATACGGTTGATGATGAGCCGAAGCCAAGTTTAGTAACAACCTGGTATTGTGATTTGAAGACTTCACCAATGTGGACTGGATAGTAGTGCTCCTCCAAATAATCAGGGAGAGTCTCTTCTTCAATTCTTATAGAAGAATCTAGGAGGCGGAATCTGAACTAGGAAAGACGCGTGGTTGAGACATTTGAACAGTGGCGATACCAGTATTCCTGCGCTGAGAAACAAAAGTGAAACAGAGTTGCGGGTAGGTTAGATGTCGCAATGACAAATTTAAACACCTGCCAGCGCGTACAAATGTGTTGAATGACAGACGGTCCATAACTGCTTGATTTTTGAAAAGCGACAAAATAAGAAATTGCGAAGAGACATGCCCTCTAGCTTGGTGGCTGTGGCCTTTCAGACATGACTGGCGGCAACTTCCTACCCGACCTCCCTGTCTTACCTTTTTATGGATGATCGGAGTTCTTGGCACAATCCTCCCTTACTTGGTTGGCGGTCGGGATGTGCGCAAATCGACCAATGGATGTTAAAGAAATCCTTTTGTTAAAGTTACCAAGCTGATCCTTGTTTGGTTCAAAACATTTGTTTGCGCCTACTTATGTTGTTTATTCCATGCAGGATTGATAGAATATTTTGCTTTTTCTTGGCTGGTATTACCAACGCGTGATTTGGCAAGCGAGGTATCCTACCTCCATCCTACCTCCATACTTACCTCCATACTTACCTCCATACTTACCTCCATACTTACCTCCATGCTTACCTCCATGCTTGCCTCCATGCTTACCTCCATACTTACCTCCATGCTTACCTCCATACTTACCTCCATACTTGCCTTCATCTTACCTCCATACCATGCGCAATACGTTGATAAACGTAGTACCATTGTGTTGGAGTCATGGCGCAATCTGGAAGCGCCAATTTTCACTGTGACAGACATGAATATGGAGATAAGTATGAATTGACGGTCTTCTGGGCACCGCAATACGATCAATAAAGTCCTAGAGCAATTATAGATAGACAATAGCACAAGCTTCATGTAGTTATAAAAAGGGCCTTACGTTTTTGTAGTTAACCATGCATAGTTTTCCTACTTCGGTCTCCTTTACTATTATTTGCACCTACCAAGCCTTCTCGTGCCTGCACACTCGCATCTGTCCGTGCCAAATACTGATGGATTGCCTGGACAGCATGATCTTTCTCTGGAGTGGTATTAAACGCTGGTTATGGCCGGCGAGGAGCGGCGTCCAGAGAGACGAGGTCAGGAATGCGCCCACATTGTAGGATGCCTGATCTAATAATAGCTCAGATAA
Source organism: Aspergillus alliaceus (assembly GCF_009176365.1). Classification (NCBI taxonomy): domain Eukaryota; kingdom Fungi; phylum Ascomycota; class Eurotiomycetes; order Eurotiales; family Aspergillaceae; genus Aspergillus; species Aspergillus alliaceus. The sequence continues at coordinate 124,009 of NW_022474757.1, forward strand.
TAATCTTCGCAGACGCAGAAAGAGGGCCGAGCGACCTGGTCATAATTTTTCTTCGCGGTCAGTTTTATGACCGCCTCCCTTGGAGCGAGTTCAAGTCAATCGGAACGTCAGCAACAACTGCAGTGGTCGAGGCTGGGTGGAGATGCAGGGCATTGGACTGGATAGCGGAGACAATCCGCGAAAAGCGGTTCGACGAGAAGGAGTTGGATAAACTTCGAGATGAGGCCAAGGATAAGCGTAAGCGGATTTCCAGTTATAATTCCTCTGACCCAGTTAGCGTTTTCGAAAGAGACTAGGCAAGAGGATTGGATGGCCAATTGATCTAAACCACTAGCGATATTAGCTATGCATGTATAGATATGCAGCCGATCGTTGTACATAGCATCTGTAAGGTAGGCAATCAATAAGGTGGCTATGCATTCGACCTGACAGGCCGCACATTAGCATTAGTAGGGGTTGGCAGGTACAATTGCCAACAACCCGAGGTGTGCAGCACAATCCGACATGGACTGGGAAAGTATTTAGTTCTCTCGAAACCTACAGAATTGAAGCATGGTCATCCCGACCAACCGCCGGTCTTCTTTCAACCCAGCATAGGCCTTCAGACCATTCCATCTTCTTTTACTCTTTCTATTTCTGGTATAGAACCCTCCTACAGTCAACCCCCCATGCCCTTCATGCACCCGTTTCCTGGTTCTGTCAAGGCCAAACTTATCTCTACGCGAGATTGCAGAGCGCACTGGATCATCACATTCACCCAGCTCAATTACCGTATCAGTGCATCCTGCACACGGACAGGTGTTGAGTGGATCGAAGACAACGATTTGGAAGTTTCGCACACGATCGAGTACCATATGATGGAAGGCTGTCCTGGGGCTGAAGAGATTAAAAGCTTTATCCTACTTCCAGAGCACCTCAGGAGAATGCCACCGCAAGTTTGCCCTTGTGTGACTTGGACGTAGGTATAACAACATAAGAAGCAACTGTCTATATTCTAATTTTTTATAGATGGTACATTATCTGGGATCTCAATAGAAGGCACTATATTGAGGACGTTTCATGCGACAATGTCCCAATACAACAACTAAATGACAAACTGATCAACATTCAGTCGGAACTCTATGGCAGTGTGTAGGTCCATGGGGCAATTACTATTGGTATATCGAGGAACTATCCAATGGAAACCGTAACCCGCATACCAGGCAACTACCTTCCGACGGCTGTACGGGTACAAACACCTCCTTATTTCTTTTGTTGCTTTTCTAGCACTTAAGGCTAGTGATCTATCGACGATCCCTTGTCTAGTGCTTACGGTGGGGATCATAATAGAGGATTTCTCGATTTTGCTACTAATACTATTAGTCTAAATAGCAATTCTCGTTTAGTGCTTCCTGTAGATCTAGATCCTCTAACCCAGAGTCTGTTTTCACGTGGGCTAGTTAGCCAATACTGACCAGGCAGTCCCACGGAGGACTTATCTAGTCGCAGTAGCTTTTTGGGGCAAGCAAGGCTGCACCTGTCGTTTGGACTTAAATATCTTTATATTCCCCATATATTAAAGTAATCATCTACTTACTACATGACCTACCAAAACTCTGAAGTTGCCCTTTTTTAAAATGCAACAGCAAGTTCCATATAACAGCTCATACCTGCATAGACGCGGCATTAGAGCTCAGAAGCAATTAATATTCAAGCATAATGGATACTATTGTTTCAAGGGTAAGTTCAATAACCAAAAGAAGTACCACTGTACTTTGTACGTTTGAATTATAATCAAGCATACAGAGGCTGAATATTTATCAGGGACTATTGACGATGAGAAGCTTGTTGAAGAGGTTTATGAAATAGCCCTGTACAAGATTTTTACACCGTCTGGGAATCTTGAAGAATCAATATATCCATATCTATGTTCTTACGAAAGTTCGGCTTCAACAGAAGCGTTAGCTGGTCGGAGTTTTGATGGTAAGATAGTATAATCTACAATTAACTTTCCATACTAAGCTTTAGACAGAAAAAAATTGATATATTCCTTCGCCTGATCCGTGAGATTCAGATAAACGGCTTGCGTGAGTTCACAGGGGTCATGAAGTTGCACCTACCGGATGAACGGCATATTGATCTATTCCAACAAATACTTTCCATCCGAGAAGAAGAGGAAAAGTTCAAGACAGGGCTATCCAGTATGTCTTTCGCGGCATCTATCAAAATAACTGATAAAGTAACGCGTACCAGGGCGAGGTGTTTCTATTCCCAAAATATTGCTTTATCTGCCGCCAGCACAAGAGAGTGATTATCGAGAACTTGAACAGCTCTGTAGTAATTTTACTGAGCATGTGGAGAATTATCAAGGATACTACAAGAATCAGATCAGGTCCTTGAATAACAGACGTCTTATTTTGGATCTGTGGATCAAATATATCGATCCAGACAAGCGTCGGACTCATCCCTTCAACTGCACCACGGGTCCATTATGGTGGCCTGCCAATATCCCCCATAAATGCTTAAGCAGAACAAGTGACCATAGTAAGCAGACCTTCATTTCATTTCACTCGGATAGATGACTAATAACCCTAGAGACATCGAACAGCTTATGCTGTATATACTACGTGATTTGTATAACTATGGCCTTAGAGTTACACACTTGATACAAGCTGTAAAGCCCATGAGACATAGCATCACTCTCTCTAGCAATCAAGCATTATATAAGATGCTTGCTGCCCGTGCATTAGAAGAGGGGAGCTGGAAAGATGTCAAAGAAATGCCAATCAAACAGAACATTGCAGAGCAAGCAAGACCCAGTACAAATACACTTGCCCAATCTGCTGTTCCCCAGGAAGCACCATTTCCAGACTCTCCTAGTCATGCTTCAATCGGGCCGAGGAGCTTACGATACCACGGGAGTCAAGAAACTAGGGTTTTCCCCACCACCACCCAAATGATTGATCAATTTCGACAATAGTCAGTTTCGGTAAGCCAAGAGACTTGTTTTCGCGTTAGAAAAGACCAAATTAGAAGAGAGGAGAAATCAACAAGGGAGGTAAGACGGCTCGATAACCTGTCCGGGAGTTAGTTGTATGCAAAATCCTTGTATAGGGCTTGCAGGAAAGGTCACGGCGTGCAGATGTCATTTCGCTTTTCTTCCCTCTTTATGGTGGAGTCCATTCATCTGGCAGTAGCCTTGTGTACTTTTGTTTAGAAAGTAGTATATAAATATTTAACCAGCCTTATTACTTCATTTCTCTGTTCCGATTTTGTATTCTTGGGTATCCAAAATGTTATCCCCCAACGGTGTAGGTAAAAGCTCCACACTCAGTGACTCCTGTAGTGAACTGTCGAACATGTACAAAGAGAAAATTGATTTACTGGCAAGGAATCAACAGCTCGAGTCCCATAATAGAGTGTTGAGTTGGCGAATACAGAACCTCGAGGGTCAGCTGATACGACTTCAACATTCCCCCCATGGTGCTGCTCCGAGAAAAGGGGCATAAGCATGAAAAGGTACTTATCATGCCCTAGTCTGATGGCCTTATTCTGTGAAACTAGCATAAATTTATTCATATTATAATATTCACCCATGAAGCTTTCCAATTCATGCTACAAATCCCAAAACTGCTGTATCAACCCATTTGGTGTCCTCCTTCCAAAGGCATTATAAGCTTGTGCCACATTGTAGCGTGAAATCTCCTTTCTGGGTGATGGTAAATTGAGAGCATTACTGTATGTATCTGGGTTGGCAACCTGTGACCTTTCTGTGAATTAGCCAGAGAGTATCTGTAGTATCATGGTCACCAATCCAAACCAATTAGATATGATGTAAGCTTTATTTGAAAAGCCCCCAAAGGGAGGAGACGCGGGAGGGGCTGAAGCCCGCTGGCGACACAGGGGACGGGTATGGTTCTTCTTGCTCCTATTGGCGCGGCGGAGGGTACGAGCGGCAGCGGAACGACGTTTGACCATCTGTTGAATACATCAGCGAAATCAGCATATGCGGAAGCCCGCAGACGAAGCAATAAAAGGAAGCGGGAAAGAGCTCAATGCAGAACACAATCATCAGCAGAACGACGAACGCAACAGCGCCACACCTGATAGCTCAGGAGGCCTCAAAACCAGAAGATATGGGCAACACAACGTGCAGAATGGGATACTGCGATCGGAATGACCCAAACGCGCGGCGTGATGGGGGAAAACGAGGCGCTTACCGCGGAGGTAGGAGAGGTTGGTGATTGAGTAAAGGAATGAGGAACAGCGCGTGAGAAATCGCTGTAGGCAGGTGACATCCAACACAAGCGGCGCCTAGGCAACGGAATCAGTGAATGGCCCAACACAACCACAACACAGCACCGCCGCCCGATGTCAAGCCAAATCGGGCGTTTCAACCATAGGGCGCCCGGCAGAAATCGGGATCGGACCCTCTACAACGCAACTAACGTTCCTACACTTCCCGAAATGGAAAGCGTGAGGGTATCCCCAAGCGTGAAATCACACACACTGCTCAGAACCACCGAACGCCTACACCCCGCGCTCGCAACCAAACCCCGTATAAGGCGGGATCCTACGCCAGTATGAATAAGCACCTATGAAGCCCTGAGGCTAGGGCATTCTGAGAGAGGGGGGTAATGTTAGGCGCACAGTTCATCAAGTAATCTGATGGGGTTAACAGATAATCAAGAATAACTGAAAACATTGCTAGCTAAGCTACGGGTAATAGAGTACTACGGAAGAACAGCGGAACATCTCTCCATTAGAGGAACCAGCTAAGTACAGTCATCATGAAAAGAAGAAAAGAAAGGTCCAGGGAGTCCCGAAAAGGGTTCCCGTCCTCGGCCTCGCCCCAATTAACGGCCGGTCATCAGAGCGATAGCAGACTGAAGAGACTCAATAGCCTCACCGCTAATCTCCACAGAGCTCTCCAACTGTCCATAACCCATCTCCAAACCACCATGTCTCTGTTGAGCGGAGAGGGTAGCGGGCATTCCCGAGAGAGGACCAACCAACTGAAGGCTGTTTTCGGCTGCCTGGAGGGAACTAATGGCCTTGGTAAGGCTGGCCTTAGCTTCATGAATGTATTTCTCGATAAGGTCTTGAAAAAAAATTAGGAACGAATCTTTCGACGTAGGATGCGCGGAGCAGCATACCGGACACGAGGGCACCCGGATGGGACGAGTTTAACGGAGCAGACATCTTCACAAAGAACGCTAAGAAAATGCCAAAGTCAGTAACACAAAACGCGCATCGCATGCCACTCATTCATCCAGAGTCGCGAGAAACGGGCGAAGCCAGTAGGAAATACATACAGAGAACAGCTTTTGTTCGACTTAAGATGAAAAGACGACGTTGAAGATAAAAGTCGATGGTGGTTGTTGTTGGCGGATGGGGAGATGAGGGGATTGTAGAAGAGGAAGTGAGGTCCCAGGTCTTGAAGGAATTCCTCAGGTGGAAAATGGGGGGCCTGAAAGGAAAGTGAATATGGAAGATCCACCCGAGGAATCAGGCGCCACAAGTCTGAGGTCAGGATCGCATCCTTTTCAACGCACCTGATACTGAAGTTCTCTGCCAGAGACTTGTGAGGTCACTATCTCCGCCTCTTACTCTTCCTCATCGCTTGCCTCGCTCACCTTGCGCGCAGTACTGTTGGTACCTTCGGACCCTCAAGTAACCGCGAAACAAATTGCAAACGGTCATCCTATAGCGATGTCAGGAGGAGGGAACGGAGGGTCATAAAGGTGTGTTCAGTTCTGTGTGATCTAGTGTTTGTAGCCTGAATCTGCTTAAAAGCCGTCCTCTTGGTTTCATCACCTGCTTGGCCGGTCGCTTGTTAGCATACAGCGGAGTAATACTCATCGAGACTCACCTTGACCCTCCACGTCAACCAGTCTGTTTTCTCCCCTACGATGAATGTATCGTCTGGTTTGATATGCGTTTCGGTCGTGAGCGGAATTGTCAAAATGGTTTGAATCAACCCCTAGGAAATTTTTCGGCAAAAACCAAAGGAAGAAACCAGTGCGCTTGGTAGTTTGAGTGGAGCACTAGAATATGCTCGAACTGCCCCCAGTCAGCTGTGCCGCTACTGTCAAACTTGTGGATGGCCTGATGTGTGTCGCTAGCTCTTTGATTGTCTTCGCCGGGAGGACCACCGGGTCAATAGGGGCAGTTCTTGGGGCATCGAACAGTCTTAGAAAGTCTTCAAGGCTATCTTCCGCGGCACCCGTGCGGGGGCGATATTGGTAACCATCGAGTCTAGGGCGTCTCAATGGTCGTTTCCCTGAGACCCGGCTTTGCTGGAAACTCGCTTGCAGGCCTTAGGCTGTTCACTGCAATTGCGGCTCTTGTCCTCACTGGAGTACATCGTGTCAGTTTCATAACCATGTTGGACTGGCCATTGGCGTCTAGTTCTTCATTAGCCGATGGGTAACTGCTGTCGGTAGCTCGGCGCGATTGGCCGATTTTCATCACATATTCATCGGACACAATTACTGTGCAATGGGTAAGGAAATTAGTACACCCCGAAACCTGGGCACTTTTCGAAAACATCCATACAACTATTGAGCGTACCCTCTGCACCACTTCTAGCCCGGGATTTCAGCGATTGAAGTTGGTTGCCATGAGAATCCATAGTCGGGAAATAGGCTTCCTCAACTGACTGCCATTGGAGATTGACTGGACCACTGTAGAGGTTATGGACAGGCAGCACAAGTACAGCCGCCAAAGCATTGGGAATTCAGCAGCTACGTAACGGATAATGTAGAAGTTGTGGAGACTTTTGGTTCATGAGAACTACTTGAATCGCTCTTGATCAGATAAGTAGATCCCTAGGGTGTCAGGAAAGATCCTCCATTATCAGCAGCAAACTTGGCTTTCCAGCTCAGCCCTGTTGCTAAGAGGGCTTACCACTATCTACACGATTTGCCATCGAATTCACCGATTACTCGTCATTAGAGTAAGTCTCCTGGTACTGGAGAATTATTGCTCTTTTCCAATCCAAGTTCAGTTTAGCTTCATTTCATCCTAGTGTTGCTGAAACAATCAAAGGAGTATAAGTGGTGACACAGTTTCCAGACAACCTGTAGCCATATCTCATGTGTGTTTGGTACTGGGCTCTCAACAATGAGCCACCACCCAATGTGGCACTATTGGAGCTGGCCTTGTGTCATCATTAACGGTAATGTCCTGGACTGTTCTTCTGCCGAACACCGAATTTGCCAACTAGTAAGCCCACGGGATCTGGACACGGTTCCCACTACTTGCTCTTGCAAGTATATAAATAGGCTCCTTTGCTCCCTCACTGATACCAGCCCACAGCTTCCACAAAATCTGTCCACTCCTCAAAGGTATGGAATAACCACGATAGACACTTTCCTTGGAAGGGTTGATCGGAAGCCTTCAGCTTAGCGAGGAAATTCTCATTCGTTTCTATTGTCCGAATAGCACATTCTCTAAGCAAGGCCACCTATACAGTATTACTGACCGTTGAATCTTCTAGTCATTGCGAAATAGAGTCATTCCGCACGAAAAAGTAAAACTTCTCTACAAATCTTTAGGACTACGGAGATGCCATTGACTCCACCTCGACGAAGTATTACTATGAACAAGAAACACGGAAAAGCGATCCAGCAGAGAAGATGGAAGCAATTTTACCCTTCAAAACATGCAACTCATGCGGTGAATACTTCTCAAAGAAAGAAGCCTTATCCATGGAAGAAGTATGAGTTGAGTCTTAGGATATATAAGGCGGGTTTACTTTTTTTTAACGATAATCCTAAAAAGTACGCACACCTTGTCCCACTTGACTTATATTTTGCATGTGACGAGGCGGGCCTAGACTTTTTCCGAGGTTTGAGTATTGGTGGGAAGGTTCCTTGGAGATAGATCACAGAATCACTGTTCTTGGCCATAAAGGCAAGAATTTGCTGTATATAATTCAAATCTATCTCTATCAGTTTCTTGTGTTTGTATATGTGTATGATACATTAAGTACCTCAACCCTCCTGAAGGATATGTAAATACACAATTAATCTACTTCTGAATTCCCAAACTAAGATAAGCATGCTTGCACTACTATAATGGGGCGTGAATTTGCCTTGAATGGCACTGCTATTCTTGCTCAAGGAAATTGGCAGTTGCGAGCCGCAGATGAAAGGAAGGTCAAAAGGCCAGATGACCTAATAGATAGATGGTTTCAGTAGGATGTATTTCTATTCAGGAAACTCCAGAGCTCTTACAAAGCAAGAATACTACTGAGGAAGATATATCTACTAAACCAGTGTTTGCTGACAGGTGACAAAGATGCACTAGGTCCTGAGCATCTATTCACCTTGGATACTGCCCATAACCTTGGTCTTCTCTACTCCTACTCTGCTTAGGGCAAGCTGGAAGAGGCAAAAGTGTTGTATTGTCAGGTGAAAGTGCTTTCTATATTCCATATTCAGAGAGCTGTTTTCAAACCCTAATCACAGTATGTTCCAAACTCATCCATTAATCACATAAATAAACTGGTCTTTTATTGACTCTACAATAAAAATAAACTGTACTTAATTATTGTATAATATATAGTGGTCTAGACATTCATGGTGTAGATACTGGAGCATATGTTATAAATAGTCTTTTGCAAACTAACTGAACAAAATAATACATTGAGTCATAAGATTTAAACAACTACTCTTCTATATCTTGTTCTTAAAATTGATAGAAATATCATGCTTGGCATAAGATAATATAGGCTTTTATTCATTGCACAACTTCCAATGTTCCCAAATCCCTACAAGAAACGTGGAAGAATAAGGACAACAAACTTTCAAGAAGACGGCTATGGCTAGATAGGCACATTTAAGATTCTATAGCGTACGATTGCCTAAGTGGCGAACGAACACTTTTCCCATTCCAGGAACCTATACTTTCCTCTTCTCCCCGAACAACTGCTGACTTCGAAATACACGGCCACTTCTCGACCTTTCCTTGATATAACCTTCCTTGGTATAATCCAGTGTTTCTTGGCTAATGTTTCAAAAACAACTTTCCCTCGAGTACAATGATGGTGAAGCCACTTTGGGAACCAGCATATCAAGGCTGACTTTTACTTCCAGTTGGAAGGGCAGAAACTCTTTTATTGCTCGGACAGGTATAGCCTTCCACTTTTTTCTCAGACTTTGCTTTCTTCTTCTTCTTAGCCTTCGGTTTCTCTGTCTTAGTGGCCGATTTCTTTTCGGCGCAGGCTTTTTTCTCTCGCTTCAATTCCGCTATTTTCTTCGGAGGCTCCAATCTCTTCCCCTTAGCCTTCAATGCTTGATTTTTAGATGATATCTTCAGTTTTTTTGCTCTCTTAGCCTTCTTTCCTGGCTTCTGCACTGGTTAGTATGCATAGCCTGTATGTTGTAAGCGTTTAGCAAAAGTGATACGCTCACTTCTTCTGCTGCCAAAGGTGTGCAGACAGTAGACCGTCCTGTGTTCGTGAAAGTCTCATTACCAGTTTGCCTCCAATTCCGGCCGCCAGGCTGCAACCCAAACCGCTCAATCCAAGCAGAACTGCTATCGTGAGGCCAAATCTCGTAACACACATTCTCTGCACCCTTTACTCTCGGATGTACCATCAAAATCCAGCATGGTGCTTCATGGAATGCCGTCCCTTTGATGATAGGCTCCTCAATTAGCTGAAAATACGACAAGCCGGACGGGTGAAATCGTTCTGGCGGTGGTGGGGACAGCATTATAACACTTTGACCCTGGGCTATGCACCATGCGAAAATGGCTGAGGCCCCGTGGACGTATCTGCTCCATGACTTTTTACCTCGGTCGCAGTGAGGTTGTTGAGGCTCCATCAAGGGGCCCATTACGGTAGTCAGAGTCTGCATGTTATGCGCGTCGGCCCATTTTTGCGCTTCGCTGCCAGTCATGCCGCTCCACAGAACTTGTTTGTTAGAGACCCAGTTGTCTGATTAGAACTGTTCGATAACTTGGGCCGCTTGGTCAGGACTTAAATAGTGCTGCATGGCTTTGATACAGTAGTCACGCGATTTGTTCTGTTCTGGGACCCGTTGGAGGATGTTTTCCATGGTATTCATTGAGTGAGGACTGATAGCGAGCTGTGGATTCTGAAAGCGTTGTTTTGAAATATTTCTGCTTTTCGCCACTGTAGTGGAAAACCAGAAGATTAATAGCTCTTAACGCCGAGTGCTGTTCACTAAAGTACCTCTCAACGTCATGTTGAGTGGCAATCGCCGGATTTATGGTACTGTATCAAACTCTACCGGAATTGTGTTGTACCTTCATGACGGAGTACCAAATACCGGAGCGCACTTCATACCTAAAAAGGGTGGAAAACGACTTTGTGTATACAAGACAATGAAGGTTATTTCAGATACAACTGTATTGCATCAATAGCCTTCAGTCCTGGCTGAGCAAGATACTCCTCGGATGGATTGCCGCTGAGCTCCCGAATTTAGTTGAGGTCAACTCTATTCTTATTTTCCTTTTTACTGACTATCCTTAGAGTTTAGTATAATGGTAACAACAATACACTAAGGAAATGTATCTGGAATCAAGTGAGACACTTCAATCTGGGCTGATACCAGGATGTTAATTATCTACATAATCAGTGAGAGGGAAATTATACGGTTCTAAATTAACAATCAAGCTGATCTTGTCTTTCTAAGTATCTTGAGTACTAGAGAGCTCTCTTCCCTAGTGAGCGGACTAGACCGAGTCCGCGACGTCTGTAGGCTGAGATTATGGCCCTTAATCGAATCTCGGGATATCCTCCATATCGGCCGCCACTTAGCTGCGCCAGCTCTAACCAGGACTTCCGCAACGTCTTCATACCCTTTGTCGCGCGCCACGACCAATGCAGTACCGTATCGAGAGCGTAGGTTCAGATTAGCACCTGAATTGATCAATAGTCGCACTATTTGGAGCCTCCCATATTGGGCAGCGGCTATAAGCGCACCACCATGATAGCCACCGCGTGCATCGATATCGGCCCTCTGGCTCAGGAGTAAGTGCACTAGCTCCACACTCTCGCGGCGGGACGACGCCTGAAGTGCACAGTTGTACCATCCGAACCAGTGAGCATTGGGGTTTGCCCCTTGTCGAAGGAGTGATCTAGCCTTTCCTAGGTCTTGGCTTTCGGCGGTGTGGTATATGCTGATCCATCGTTTTCGTGGCCTATCCTTTAAATCAACCCAGGGTTTACTGTATGTATGTAGGGTTCACTGTTCACTGTCTCGGGTGGTATGTCTGAAGGGTAGTATGGGTGGTTTGATGTGCTGGGTAAAGACTTTAACAATTTCCGCATATATTGCATGGGGAAGCAAATGTGTAGGGAATATGTTTCAGTCCTTTGAGGGATGCGATTGTGGGTTGTCAGTCTGATCCCGCACTATGCCAGCACTTTAGGCAAAAATTATTCCTAGTCAAGTAATCCACCTAGTCTGATTCCGGCAAAGCACTTTTTTACTGGCTACTTTAGATGCGGATACGTAGGTTGTGGACATCTATGGGGACAATATCCAGAATGGCGATGCCTCCACCTACGAATGGCCACCCTTTTTTTAAAAACACAGTTAACATGGATAGATTGAACAACTGAAGCACATAGGATTTTGTCGCCTATTTTATTCGGTGAATATGTGAAAGGATACGTCCAAATACAATAGAACTTCTACGACAGAGTATTTTAAAATTGCATTGTTCTGCCGAATGCCTGTTTAGTAATGTCACTCAACCAACCGGGGATGTTGAAGATCTCAGAGTATGGAAGCCTCATAGTTTTCGTCTGAGGCTCAAATTATAGAGCGCATGCGGCCTATGCGGCTGTCAGGCTAATATCCATCTAACAGGTTATAATACCCAACTACTTCATTGAACTATATCCTAAATTTAGCAATGTGGGGCTCTCCCCAAGGTTTAAAGAAGAAAAGAAGTACAGCGCAGACTCTTTCCAAAACCCTGACCTATTTGCGCTAATTCATATACGGTTGGCCTGTGAATATGGATTCTTGGCATGTGCTATACCATCTGCCTTGTAATTTCCTTAAATATTACGCCCAAATGTACAGGTATGAAGCCCACAGAGACTGCTAGACGCTTCGGTCGCGGTTGACTCGGTCAAGTGTCATAGATTTGGCGACCTGTCAACATCCGAGGCTGCGTGCCAAAAGGCTCCCGTTTGAAATTGCCTGTGGGAAACAAAGATGACTGTGAAGCTTTAGTACCCCAAGCACAAACTCTATGTGAGCATCTAAGTACTTGGGAAGCCTACCTTATACGAGGTGGACTGGTCCATCTAAAGTTGTTCGAAGGAGAAACAATGACGTTGGTATACTGTAAATGGCAAGTCTCGTTATTAGAGGAAATGAGAATCCTCGAGCAGCATATGTGCTCCATAATGTTCATGATGTCTCCTTCAAGCGGTCTAGCATCCATAGTTCATAGCTCCGTTCTTCAGGAAGTAACTCCGTGATAGAAGATATAACTGTTGGATGGCCCTCTTCAACTTGAAATTCCCCAGACCCGATGAACTCCAAAGCACGATTGCAGAGGCTAAGGCACAGTTTTATGGACTTTTGTTCCTGCGCAACCGCGTTTTGTATTGTCTGAAGCTGATGAACCGCGAGAGTAGGCCTGTCCACTTCTTCCTGTAACTCAATTTTAGCTTCCTCTATCAGACGCTGATAGAACTGAAGCACGGTGCTATTCACAGAAGAGTTTTGACTAAGTGATATTATCAGGCAAGGCCATCATATGGTGGAAATGGGCAACGCTTACAGCCTTGCTTTTCCTAAAACCACTCTGAACGTCAACCTGTAACGGGATATCACGTATCGCCAGTTATCCCAGCTCCGAATCGAATTCTTTTCGGGTTGCATGATATATTCAGAGACATCCAGGACAATGGATGTGCATTGCATCTCACAATGTCGCAGTGGTAGCTCCAGCATCAAAAAATCACGGTCATACTTATGTGCCACGCCCCGAAGTGCAACCAGGGTTTGCATTAGAAACCTCGATTGGTCTTGGAGTTTCCGGAGTTTCCAGACAGAAGACATGGGGCGGATGTTTTGAAGAATCGTATAGAGAATGTTGCTGGTGTTGTACAACGAATCTATTTGTGAGATTATTATTGAGCTTAGAACTGAAAAGATATAAGGTTTGACTGAGTTGTAGACATGGCGACAGCTTAGAATTACCGCAAGCAGAGTAGCTGAAGTTGGAAGGTTCTCTAGAATTAGCACGATGATCTCGGGAGGGAGTGTGTTGATGTCAGGCATCGTGATTAGTAGATGGGATAGAAAGCCTTTATGATGTACAATACCTCCAAGTCAGCTGAAATTCTTCCATCACGCGTGGTTGCCAAGAGTGAGGGGCATCAGGTCACGTTGTTTGCTGGGTTAGCATGCAACCATCACCATACATGGCTCAATGTAAGTTGTCCTTCGATTGAAGTTCCATACCACAGTGCCGTGGATGACGACTGTCACAAATCTATTCCAGTCAGTATCAGTGTCAATTTCTGGAACAAACACAAACGACGAGACCATGGCACCGGTTTTGAAATCAGCTGTGCTCAACTCTTGCGGCTAAACAGGCTGCGCTAAGAGCTACTACGCAAAATTAGAAGAGCATTCAACAACATCTCAGATATGCTAGGAGGATCTGACCAAGGTAAGGAAGGTAGGTTACAAGATGGCCCCGCAGGACAGGTGCGGTACTGGACTATGCGGAAGCATCTCAGAGATTCTGAAGCCGCGCGCCACGAGGGCCGCAGAACAGAACACCAGCACTGGCCAACACAGTCCTTGACGAGGCTCCAAGTTCATCAGGAAAGTAATAGTTCATTGTAAATAGCCACGCACATAGAATACAGATAGTAGCTTCCCCGCATATCGCCTTGAGAGTTGTAACTCTGAACCGAGGTACAAGTGTTGTAACGATCTAACTATGTGAGCAGGTACGGCTATTTATAGCCAAAGTAGCTGTCTTTCCTACAAACACACACCTCAAAACCGATATAATTGAAACACTATAAGTCACGAGTTCGCTTGCGAGAACAACACTCAAAGAAAGTCAACCATATGTCTTTATCAACAAGGCCATCGACATAGCTGAACTTGTTAAGGAGCTCTTCGAGTTGTCAGTAGATCCTCCATCATTGTTCCTCGATATTGAAGGTGTCAACCTCTCGCGGCATGGAAGCATCTCGATTCTTCAGGTCTTTGTTTTGCCTCACAACAAAACCTATCTGATTGATGTCCACACTCTGAAGGAAAATGCCTCCCTGCAAGCAGCAAGCAATGGCCAGACACTTAAAGATCTTTTGGAATCAAAGTCCATTCCGAAGGTCTTCGTCGATGTCCGCAATGACTCTGATGCGCTCTACAGTCACTTCGGAATTAGCCTCACTGGCATACAAGACCTTCAATTGATGGAGCTTGCGACACGTAGTTTCCCGAAGAGATGTGTTAATGGCCTAGCGAGATGTATTGAGAACAAGGCAGACATGACATTCTCTGAAAGAAATACATGGAAACTTGGGAAGGAAAAGGGTTTGAACCTATTTGCCCCGGAACGTGGAGGTAGCTATGAGGTATTCAATCTTCGTCCTCTTGCTCAAGACAACATGCAGTACTGCGTACAGGATGTCTAATTCCTGCCCAGGTTGTGGCAGAAGTACAATCGAAAACTAAGCCCAAGATGGGCAGCAAAGATTGAGGCGGAAGTCAAAAATAGGATCTTGATTTCTAAGTCAGCCACGTACAATGGCAAGGGAAGACACATGGCTTTGGCAACTAAAGGGTGGTGATAGTTCGTTGTGAGACTTCAATTGCTAGAATGTTGAAAACGGCGGCTCTTAGGCGAATATTGGGAATTGACTCTTGTCTTTGATAGGTCTAATATACACGGTCATAATGTTGGAGCAGAGTCTTTTCGCGGAAACCCTCTAATGGTATCATTATATGCATTTATCTTCTTAGGTGTGATCCATCTCTGCAGGGAACACTTCGACCTATTAACATTTTAAATTGTTGACGGTTCTTTAGTTATGTATGGAAGCTGAAAGCATCCTCAAGGTTCTTTGCCTGGTTTTTGTTTCCTTTTTTCTTTTCCTTTTCTTTTCTTTTACTTTGGCATACATATCGAGGTATAGCTTCAAAGTAGAGGAAAAGCCTAGATTCATGGCCTAATTAAAGCTCTTGGGCGCAGGCCTCTTCAAGAATGGCAATTGCTAATGCTACATAGGTAACGGGGATAGCTAGGGGAAGAAACGCACTGTCGGGGCGTACAATTTTCGAACTTATGTGGTTCAATGTGTGTAGATGGACATTGAGATTGCCGCATTTCATGGAGGCTTTCATGTTAAGATGAAGACTCGATCATATACCCTGATGGAAGAGGTTCACAGGTGGCAGAGAAACCAACCAACTGACAGAAACAAAAGAGGATTCAAACATTGGCTGAACCCAATTAAATGAGAGGAGACTTACAATACACATACATGGTACCGTAACAGAAATGTGTCATTTGTGACATATTATGTAATTATATTCGTTCTGTGGCGGTGTAATGTAATGTATCGGAAGGCCGAAGCCTTGTACAGTAATGTCATTGTGTGCCATTGACTCTGGTATTGCTGCAACCTGCTCGAAGAGATCCTTCTCTTAAGGATGCTATATTCGCGCCTTAGTCTTTTGATGTCATCATCTGATTGTGCTTGCTGGGTTTCTGTGGCTTTGGTAACCAAACACGGGTCTACATCGATCTTCTGTTCTTCTTCTATAGGCAACGGACGATGGAGGCCATCCTCGTGAAATCGGTCGTAGCCTTGAGGGTAGTCAATGTAAGTATGACCTGCGGCTCTGCCTCGTAGAGCATTGAATACATCCATGCCAGAACAGTTGGCAAGATAGTCATGTCCGTACACAGTTTTAGACCTTTGTGTAAGGATTTGAGCCACGGCAGCCGAGGAGTATTTCCCTATGCCAGAACTTGGTTAGATTCTTAGATAAGATGGGAGAGAAGCGAGGACTGATCTTGAACAGCTCTTCCTAACTCGCGGCGCATCACATGTGCCGTGACAGTAACAGAATAGCCAGCATTGGCAAGAATCTTATATAGACCGTCTTGATATTTCTTCCTGACCAACGGTTTTCCACTGACACTTTCGGCAGTGACACCTCGAACAATGTATCTATCCTTGGCTTCAGCATTCTATCTCAGGACAAGTTTGTCTTCCCCTTCCGGGATTCTTTGCTCAAAGTCTTCTTCTGGGTTGGAGAACCCAAAGAGAGCATTATCCGCAAGGGCCAGTGCTAGGAGATGCAATGTTCCTGAGTAGGTAGGTTCATCACAGTCCTAAATAGCAGTACCGAAACCGTTCTCCTTAATAATGAATCAGAGCTGCTGATGGTGGTAACTGCATACATTATATTCTCTGGTCTTTATTGTTCTTGACATATTGTTGGTCAAGCCGCCATCCGATCCTCCAAGGAGCATTGTCGGCACGAAACAATATAAGCTTGATATTCTGGTTACTGTCAGCACCTCAAAGTTGAGACATAGGCATATGGAGTCCACAATTTGTAATGAAGCCCCTGTCCAACCCTGCCTGATGTGGGCGTGAAAGAGGACACTGTGGCACCTGTAGGTAGGAACAGAAGACTGATGAAGTGAAATTGAACACGGTACTTTCCAGTCATGAAGAATGGATCATCAGCTGCCCAGAGAGCGATCATGGCGTGCTCAAAGTTCAATAGCTTGAAAGTGTGCTTTGGTCTTTTGTTCACTGAGAGAAGTCCCTCTTGGACTAAATCATGCCTTATCCACTGTAATAATAAGACATATGGTTCTCGACGGGGGAAGCAAACTTACGCTGTAGAGGTCAGCCCGATCGTAGGGAGCAATTTCGTTTCCATTCCACAAAAAGAAGCCTGGGACGAACTCTTGAGCCTAGATTAAAATTGTGTCCATAGTCGGTCATTCATTCAGAGCAAGTCTGCCTTTAATAGACTTAGAGTGCCAGCAGATAAACTCTTTGAGTTCCTCTAGTGTTGGCGCCGGATGCCCGTCTCCAACTTTATAGCCTTCAGGCATATTTCTCTCCTCTAGAAGAAATCTAATGAATCATGATAGGTAAAACAACTTCATGCTAGAGAACGTAGAGACGTACTCCTGATACATACCTCCATACTTTCCTTGTATATCTCTCTTTCGTTTTTGGTGAAGCTCTACTCCTCGTCCTTTGGGTATCTTTCTGTCGACGAGCATTCGTACTGTATTGTAGCACTGCTGCTGACAGTGTTTATGGCGCGCTTTCCTTTTCTTTTCATCCTGCTCGGCCTTTCATGAAGAAGAGCATATAGCCATTGTAAGCCCCTGAAGTGAAGCAGGACAAAATAAGTTTGGAAAGAGTACAGGAAGAGATATGGTAGAAGATAGGTGCAAAATGAGATAGAAGAATAACAAAGTGATAGGTAAGTAGGCTGTAGTTATGTTTACGGTTGAAGTGCAATATTTTTATTTTTTTTTTTTTTTTTAATTGGCAAAACCCCTAATTACTCGCTTGGAGCACAGGTTGAAGTTCCTTAGTGTCAGACATAGTGTGAGGGGATCAAGAAGGATTATCGGTCCTTGTCTTTGTCATGCCCTCAGGAACTTAACGGGCTGAATAATATATTGGAGCAAGTGCCAGTCTGTACACAGTTTAGAGAACAGGTCTTGGTCAGGTGATACATGGCAGAGAGCGAGCCGGAATCGCTCCGAGATCACTCACTGAGTGAGCCAGAGCAATCCGGGAGCAACTAGAGCTGCGGGTGTTTGCTCACTGAGCAATCAGTGAGTGTGTGGCCCGGAGTGCCCACAGAGCATTCACGTGCTGCCCTTACAAAAGCAGCGGCACCTGTATCGGGCAGGGCAATCAGATAGTACTTGTAGAAAAATAGTTCACTTATGCACTATTGTAATTCAAAGGAAGATTTTATTACTTTATTACTTCTGTAAACCTGAAGATCGATATACAAGTTAAACATCGTCCGTGATGGAAGGTCTAACAATACCAGGCCTAGCGCAAATCTCCTCAAAAGTTGCTTTGAAAAGTACCTTATCCATCCGCTATAGGATATTTTTTTGATAATTTTGTCGGAGATATGGGCCATTGTCGGTACGCTGTGGCGCAGATGACATTCCCGTGCGAAGTAGTGAATGCTGCTGGAAGGAAAGATAAATTAGTCAATTAATACACACAACATATCCATGGGTAATAATCAGTTCAGAAATAACACAGGATTACAATTTAGGGGATAATATCCACCGAAATAGATGAAGCGAGATATCTCTTCGCGGAGATTGTGCCACTGTCATCCAAGACGGCCAGCCGTCGGGTAGTCAATCACATGATTTGGCGCAGCTGTGTGTCAGCTGACCGATCAGCCAAGTCAACGGGTTCAAGGGAGATATTCCTACACCTTCGGGGCATTCAATCCGGACCCTATGTAATCTCTTTCAGACCATATTTGGTCGCCGCATTATATTTGCCGGGCTATCTAATCATGACAAAAGGATCCTTGGTTACCCCACTTGGAGATCGATTAGATAGATTCTGTGACAGCTTCAAATCGGTTTGCGACCATTTAAGTCTACCGTACTCGTCAGTTTCTTTGCATCAGTTGGATAGCGAAGGTGAGTGCCTGTTAATAACATCAAGGAAGTTTTCTAATTCTCTAGATTTGCAAAATCTAGCTCTTGATCTTGTGTCGGTGCTGAGAAGCGTCCCGGATATACGAAATTTGCCGTCCGTCAATACCCGGAAGAGCCTCTTGAGTGATATCTTGAGGCTTAATTCTGTCATCAGCTCCGAAGAGTATGATATTCACCAGCTCATTCCATTACTTGGCGATCATAATCAAAGAGCCGGATGATATAATCTGGACTAAAATCCACGCCGCTCTCGTTGAATCTACTCCTCCACCGAAACCGCTCCCTATCCTTAATCAAACTCCGTACCTACATACCACAAGCAGTTTTATCAATTCATCCGAACAACAAAAGCATGTAGAGCTGTGCTGAAAGAGGAGCTTGGGCCAATCTACACCGGTATACGAGGCTTTTACGAAGCATACTTTGGGAACATAGAAGGCTTGGAAGAAGCTGGTGCCGCTGTTTTCAGAAGAAGCCAAGAAGGTGATAACCCCGTATTCACTAAAGATGGATGGCGGAAGTGGCCTGAGAGTGCAAAAGAAAAAGATGTCTTGGATTGGCTCGCTCCCTTGGTCAGGGACCTTCGCAACTTGGCGGTAGAGGAAGGATTTGACTTGACGGCCGACCGTGAGGTCTTAACACAGCCAAATCGACCATTAGACGGATCCACAGCCGATCAAAAGCTAGATACTGGTATTGTGTATAACTCAAATTCAACTAACCAAACGAAATACGGGTGGTCGCAAATTTTAGTCATTGGGGAGTTAAAACGTAATCCGAAAGAAGATACGACCTCAAAGACCTGGCGCGACCTGGGGCGCTATGCTAGGGAGGTTCTCACTGCCCAGGATACACGCCGATTCTGCCTCGGATTTACGCTCTGCGGGTCAGTCATGCGACTTTGGGAGTTTGACCGGCTAGGGGCTATCGCTTCGTCACCTTTCAACATTAACAAAGACGGGCTGAGATTCGTTTCATGCATACTGGGTTTTCTTCGAATGGATGATGTACAGTTAGGACATGACCCGACCATTCGTTCTTCTCCAGACGGGAAAAGGTTCGTTGAGATTGTACGCGATGGACAACCAGAATGCCTTATCCTTAAAGGCATCCTGAAACGATCAGTGTGCGTCGCTGGCAGGGCTACAACCTGTTGGATAGCCTGCCGACAGGGAGACAAGACGAACGCGCCGCTCGTTATTAAGGATTCATGGCAGTATCCGGAGCGAGAAGAAGAGGGCAAGCTTTTGCATCAAGCAGCCAAGAAAGGTGCAATAAACGTGGCTACATATTATTACCACGAAACTGTCCACGTGAACGGAAAAGTTAATAATATTCGTGACAATGTTCGTAAGGGCTTGGACATGATGCAGTCGACGAACTACAAAACGGCACATCCCGACCTTCCCTCGGATGCCCGTGACGGAGTAAGAATAGGAAGAACAGGCCGCTCAACGAGCACAGCAGGACGCAAGAGGTCGTCCAGTAATACAGGCGCAACACTACCATGTAGCAAACGCCCATGCTCAACTTCACCTTCTAAGGGCGGGAGTAATACTGAGTCACAAGATAGGGTACATCGTAGGGTCATCGTCAGCGATTACGGCACACCTATCTATAAAGCAAGGACACGTGTTTCACTGCTATCTGCACTTGAGAATTGCATTGAAGGTGAGCATGATTTATCTCTATTGAATTTCGTAGCCAACCCCTGAAGGCTACGAATCTTTGCATTTAAAAGCAGGATTTTTACAGGGCGATATCTCGACTAGTAACCTTGTTTTAAACGATAACGAAGAGAATCCATCATGGTCGGCGTTTCTAATAGATCTTGACCTCGCTATTCAGGAGCGTCGAGAACGGCCCTCTGGAGCTAGAGGAAAGACAGGAACGAGAGCATTCATGGCAATTGGTTTGCTCCTCGGTGAGAAGCACTCCTTCATGCACGATTTGGAATCTTTCTTCTGGGTCATTTTGTGGATTTGCATCCACTATGATGGACCAAGCGTGGCCAGAGTCGTGCCGAGGTTTGAAAAGTGGAACTACGTAGACATGGAAGAACTCGCCGAGTTGAAGAAAGGTGCTGTAGCTCATGAGGGTGATTTTATCAGCATGGTGAATGATAATTTCACTGAATTTTATAAGCCGTTGGTGCCTTGGGTGAATCGTTTACGGAAGGTGGTTTTCCCTAGCGGGGGACGATGGGAAAAAGAGAGTACAGAGCTATATTCACGGATGAAAGACGTTCTCCAAGCAGCGTGTAAAGATCCTAAGGTATTATGTGAATAGATTCGACTTTTGACGGAGAATGCTCAAAGTCGAAAAGACGAAAGATAAAGTAGTTATATCAACATTAAACTGGCATAAAATACTGACCTCAAGTCCAACACGCTCTGGTACGTACCTTGCATCTATCTTATTACTGCTCATCTCTTCACGAGAACGTCCTGTCTAAACCACTATGATTTAAGCTGCTGGAAAATTGAAACCTCTGCTATATGCAATTTTTTTTGAACCCCGATAAACTAAATTGAGTCCCCACTATTCCCTAATGAATAATTGATTGTACTGGGTTGGGTCTGAGAGGAGTATAGTAATGTCCAAGGATCTCAAAAGTCGTTCACCTACGTTGTGATTTCAGGGGAAAGATGGGCAGATGGGCAGAATGAGGCTGTATCAGCTACACGTACGTAGCCTACTGAGGATCAGATGCCATTTCGATAGATACTCGATTCTATGGACGACCTATCGACAGTCTCAGCCACTTCTTCTCACTATCTACTAATAGGTCAAGCCTTCAGGGGTTCGAGCTCGGTGATCCGGCCAAGCCACTATGATCACATGGTCTCCTATAGATTCATATCAACCTAGAACAGGGTACATACAGTATAGCGAAAGAATTAAGCATGATGTCCAGAAACAGGTAAAGCCCACAAAGTCCGCTTCCTTCTTTCCTGGTAGTAAAGTTGCGTGACAAAGATTCTAACAAAGCAAGTACTTGTTAGACATAGCATAATTCCAAACAGTATATATAGCATTCAGTTATGCACTTTTGCTCTATGGGCCACATTAGTTTATCACAACACTAGATTGTGTCAAACCATGGATGGTGCACGAACTGTATCAGCCCCACTGGCTGATTGACTGCTTTTCGCTTCTTTGCCAGACTCTTGTGCTTCTCTTCTGGCACGGTTCTCTGCTCGCTTCTTCTGGGAGGACCTGCCCGCATCAACAATGGCTGATATGGTATTTGACCCGGCGTCTGCAATGCGTTCATTGACAGCACGACGACTATCAGCTTCATTGTTGGACATGGTGTAGGTAAAAGATTTGATACTAGTTAATATTTAGAATGATGGAGGGAGGTGATTTTTGTTTGAACAGTTGCCTGATAGCAGCATTTATATATTCTTTTTCGCCTCGACTATGGTTCATTCTGAGCAAATAGTACTCAGTATTTGGCGTTTACTTAATTTGGAAATCGATCCGCTAGCGCTTTCATCCCATGCACCTCAATGACTTTAGTGGCGTTGTCTGATATCATGCTATAGGCTACCTTAGGAACTGAATCACATTAAGTGCAGCTTGCATGGGACTTACGTCTGACTGGATTTGACACATCCTGACATATTCTAACACATTCTGACACATTCTGACTCTTTTCCTCATTTATTTCCTTTATAGTTCCTAATCTGACCCAATATTGGCAAATTGGTTTGAATGCGCCGCAATATTCTCGAGGCTTATTCTCTCTGTGGAAGACTAACCTCGACGAGCCGACCACCCCAGATTACTCTAGGCCTTTTCTTCGTTGGACAATAATACTGCGGAATAATCTGCCTAGCTTAAGGTGCTGTTGACACATTAATCCACTTAATTATAGACATCTCAGCGAGTCATAATTGGGGAATTAAGCTTGCATCCATTGGTGTTCCCATATCTGGAGTAATTTGTTTTTCCTTTCCCATGATGACAACAACGGCTTGGCGGTCTGTGAACAAATCACGTTACCATGCTTGAAAGACGAAGTAGCCACTGCCTATACTCTTGTTCACCATGTGTACTACTTGATTTCCGAGCAACATTTTTCTTTCTTTTCTGTATTGTGAACCACACCAAAGAGACCATTCTGCCATGGACTACAATAAACCCCTAGACTTGCTTCACGTGGCGGAAGAGTCTGATTGGGTCAGAAAGGTAAATATGGCTCGCGTTGACGGACGAATTTGCGACTGGGCCAGAGGCTTTCATCCCAAAAATAAGCCATGCCGGTTGGATGGTGGCTTTTTGAATGGTTCATATAATCTTGGCCAAAAGATTATATTTGACGATGGTACGACCTGGTTTCTACGTCTGCCTCGCGCTAGCAGCATTTCGCCAGAATATGCAGATGAAAAGGTAGCTATAGAGGTGGAAGCTCTTTATCTCTTCCGGGAGAAGACATCGATACCTGTCCCGGAAATCTACGCTTGGGGCTTTGCAAGGGAGAACCAACTGGGTCTGGGCCCATTCATACTGATGAGTTTCATCAATGGCGTCTGCCTTAATGACGTGTTTGGCGGAAATGGTTCAAGACTGCTTAAGAAAGAAATTCCAGATGCGGATGTCGAATACATTTATAGGCAGATGGCACGCTTTATGTTGCAGATTTTTAACATCGATTTCGAGCGAATTGGCAGCTTGCCCACCCCGAAAACACAATTTCCGGCGCCTATTCGTCCACTTACGTGGAAGGTACACGAGATCCTGAGAGTAGGGGGTGTTAATACCTTTGGTTCGTGCCATGGATTGAAATAAGAATTTTTACTAACTGCCATAGACAATCGAAACGATGGTTTCTCTACGACTGGAGAATATTTTCAGTATGTCAACAGACAGGATTGGAACCAGCTACTGCTTCAACCGAATTCAATTGCAGGCCCGCGGAGTGCCAAATCGAGATACGCGTCTTTGAAGATATTGAAGTCTCTTATACCCGAATTAACTAATAAAACCTATGATCGGGGCCCTTTCAAACTCATCTGCGACGATTTCGGCCTAGCAAATGTGATTGTACGGAGTAGGGATGACCTTACAATTACCGGAGTAGTGGATCTCGAGTGGGTTTATGCTGGACCAGCTCAGTTATTTGGTACGGCTCCCTGGTGGCTTCTTCTGGACAGGCCAGTCAACGATGAGTGGGACTTCGAGGAGGGAGAGGCTCCGAAAGCGACTGACCGATACTTCAAATGTCTGGAAATCTTTAAACGAGTGCTGGCGGAGGAGGAGGCGAAGATGAGCGGATTCCACGGTAACGAGCTCTCTGATCTCATCAAGTGGTCTGAAGACTCTGGTGCCATGTGGTTCCATATGCTTCTGTCGAGCGGCTTTTTTGATACTCCTAGCTTCCCTTGTATGCAGTTGCGGAAGCATAAGGGCGAGGAATGGTGGGATAGAAACTTGGACGATTACGCGAATGAAGAGGAAGTAGGAACTTTCATTACCAGCAAGCTGGAGGGCTTAGAAGCCTATGACAAGGTCAAGGATACGGTTGAACACTGCAAAACTCTCATGGACAGCGGGAAGATGACAACGGGGGATTTCATTAATACAGTTGGCCCTCTTCTCCATTCTGGTCGATAGGTAGGCCAATTCGGGTACTATTTCTTTGTGTCAATATCATTGACATGCTCTTGCTTCATATAGATAATTTACGCGATTTGGTGCACAGTGGTGTTTGCGTTACCATAGGGGAGGGAGGTACGGACCCTTGCTTTTGCGTTACAGTTGGATCTCAGAACGCATTAGTGCCCAACGAACAAAGAATGAGGTCTGAACATACTTGCTCGAGCCCCGACAATCCTATATCATTTTGTAAGATAGTATCTGAAGAGGCTTGTGGCTATACTGCCGTCAAAACATTTCTTATTGTTCATCCCCATGGTTGTAGTTCCATAACTTATCAAATCATCGGAGTTTTATTTTCCCGGTTCTAGCCGGCCCCTCACTTTTCCCAAGTGCCCCTCCACCGAATGGAGCAAATACACTATCAGGCGCTTGGTTTTTGTCAGTAAGTTCATGAAATCCCTCAGTCCTACTTGAATATTCCCAAGGCAGAAATGGTTATCTTGGGAAAAAGAATTAGGCATCATTGCGGAAGACTGATCATGTATTTAAGAACAAATAGGATGAAGCTGTTTTTTCTCGATAGCCCAACTGCCTCGAGCACTCGATTTCTGGAAATCTGCGCCGTTTACGTGTGATTCATCAATCAGGTGTCAACTTATTCCGCTGCAAGTCTGCTAAATCATTCTTACAAGGTGGCAAGGTTCATTTTTCGTCATTCTCCCTGCATAACTGACTACAAAATATAAAGTGAGTACTTCTAGCGACATGCGTCCAACGGGTTGATTGTATTTTCGAGAGATATGAGACAAGATGCTAGCTACCATTTAACACTAACTATTAAAGTCGCGAAGCTGAATCTAATGGATTTGGATCTACAGTTTTAAATAGTTCAATACCGTACTCCTTTACAAACTTTTTTTTGGTACACGTTACACTTGGGCCATTATGGTGGTAAAGAAGTTCAAAACAAGAGGCTCAACAGATGATGAGCTTGTGGAAGAATGCATGGATGAGGTAGTATTGCCTTTTCCTGAACTCTATAGGGTGATTGGCTAATGATTGCAATCAATACAGGTTAAATGTGATAACTGCGGTATCTCTTGGACAACACCAGCAAAAGGCAAAAGAATAGATCCGCCTGACGATACTGTGGCAATCGTTATTGATGTTGTGAGTGAAAAGGGGCGAATAAGGATATACGAGAAAGAGAATGATGTGCATCCACTCGATGGCGTTGGGATAGAATGGACCGGGGACATGGTCATGGTTCCTTGGAATAAAAACTGGTGGTTCAGAGCATCGGGAGCTCTCCCGGTCGGCTATATTACCGGGAGGATAAGCGCTGGTTAGAGATCTATCTCAAAATCACATCACTCGTCGCCGTTGTATAATCAATCGACGCGTCAACTCATCGGATATCGGTATAGTTATGAAGGATGACGTATTCGCGTAAGTGTCGGTCAGCCACGCTTTCCCCCGGATGTGTTCTCTGGACCTGAGGGCCTGCTCAATATCGCCTATATCAAGTTCATAAACGTCACCAGTAGTAGTCACTACGAGGAGTTAGCAGTTTGCATGATGCTAGGCTAATTCTGGTCATACCTGTTGCATCTGTCTCGTCAAGGTCTTGAGACAGATTATCGTGGCGCTGAGGAAAGACTGCCTATTGTTAGCATTATTCTATCGTGGAAACTTTTCCCTCACATCTAGCGAAGTAGATATCTCCAAGACTTCGGAGAACGCCGCACTCGAACTCTGCACTTCTTTCTTTCATCTTGTGGGGTAGCTCTACTCTAGCACGGTCTCTCATTCTCGCTACATTAGAGCACCCAATGGTAGCGGCACACAGAACCACTTTGTCTCGTCCCAGGACTGTATTTACCTGCTGGAGGAATTGCAAGTAAATAGTTCGCTGCTTCGCGGCTCTGGTGTCTTCAGCAGGGGGACCAGTAGCCAATAATGTGAAAGCTTCGACAACACGATTCTCTTCTTGCGTCTTTAGCCCAGGGCGCATTTCTATCAACTTGGAAGAGTCGATAAGTTTAGTAACGGCATCTTCGGCGGTGAGTAGTTGGGGAGGCATCTTTGTTGTTTTCCACTGGAGAGTAACTCGAAAACAAAGGTGAAGGAGATGAAGGTACAGCAGGGTTAGAAATAGTAAGAATGCGGGGTAAAGAGTCATAAAAGGTCACATATGACATGATCTAGTCAGAAAATGTCAAAAAATGTCAGAAGGTGTCTGACTGCGTCATATGATGCCAAGATACAGTATGGTGGAACCGCTGTTCAGAAAACTCACCAATCACCATTGGTATCACATGTACTTAATGCACCAACATTGAGATAATCTCCGCAGCAGTTTCTTGCTACTGTTCTATGTGCTACTCAACGGGCTATCGTACAAACTTCCACCTACCACAACCTGACCAGCTAAATGTAGGGTTGTAGTCTCCATAGTGACAATCTCAGAGATATCCTTTTACGGAATTTTTTCATTGGCTAATGCAAAGAGATTTTTGTCTCCCACCTTTCCCCTCCTGGGCAAGTCATCTGTAGGGTATCGCAGTACAAACGCGGTTGACCAAGTAAATATAAATAAATCTAACCAATTTACGAACCGTCAATGTGATATGCATTCAATTACGGGGAACAAAAGATCAAAGCAGTAAGGCAATCTACTTATGGGTAGCTTCTAGCTCACAACGCGCAGGAATGAAACCTGTTGTGATCAAACCATCATTCGAAATTCAGCACGCAGCGGCCGGGAGATACCAACTTGGAACCATCGAGCGATGTTTTCATCTTCCTATAGAGACGCTGTTAAGCTCTAGGGAGGGGGCTATCGCTCTTCTCCAATACGGAGAGATTTTACGGACTATCCCAAGCCTGTGGAGACTCCCACGGCGATGTGAAAATTGGACCTTGCGGCACGAAATGCATATCTCATTGGAGGGTGATCGGGCCATTGTGGTCTATGGGTTTAACCGCATCAATATGCCAGCAGAGGCGTTACGCAATTCCTATGTCGGTAGGATACTTCTGAACTCAAATAACGGTATTTGGGTGACTTTGGCACAGGCCCTCTGTGCTGGGGTTCGAAAGAATTGCCGCCGCATTGTTACTCGTATGACCTGGAGGATACGTCGGTTTTTGTAGGGATTAGGGATGATGTATGCAGCTTCTACATATTTATTAACACATAGTGAAGAGTACTTTGTGCTAGAGGAAATTACAGAGGCAATCGTAATCGCTGATGCGAAGTCAGTTTACGCTAAAAATTATGGCTTCCTTCTCCACTGACCAGGCCTAGAACTTGTTCCATGGGAAATCTGCGAGACCATCTAATGCTGGCTACTCGGGGGTATAATCGGACTTTGTCTGATATTGTCAATAAGCAGATTATAAGGACCAAGCATTGCTCAAACTCTCACCGCATGTTCTCCCCAGCCAGTTTATTCTGGATGTCACTATCCTTACTCATTTGAATTGCTCCTGCTTTCTACCAATCTTCGACGCGAGTGCCGATCTTTTCCATTATGGCTTGCATCAACCTTCTTCAGTGGATCGAAAGGTCTTGGTTGTCTGCACAACTGTTTCCCACGGTACGCCTTGATCCGAACCGCAGGTCACCTACATCTTCTGGAAACGAAGAAATCAACCAATATGAATATGTTCCGCCCCAACCGATGGTGGCCAACAGTATTTCCACTATACGTTTACCAAGTAAAGCTCGACTGCCCAGGAAGACGACAGTAAACCCAGCGCCACACGTCCTTTTCTCGAACGAGCAATCGTTGGATGCAGCTGATCAGGAACGTCCTCAAGTTTCTAGTCTTAATAATCAAATGGTTGTATGGAAACTTCGATATGGCATAGTGGAAATACGTGGGGGTGAAGAAATGGATGGCGAACTATTGTGTGATGTTCGTCAAGATACGGAGCAATGGGAAGAGACCAACGGCATGCGTACTACCCGCCTTTCTTTCAAGCATTTCTACTATCCCCTGGAGGATTTAAAGGGCCACTATGTTGGAAGAAAGCTGTTAGAGGCCTGGAAACGTACACAGCAGGACTTGAGGAAGCAGGAAACCCTACCATTATGCCACAAAGATATTGCTGATGATGATCTGCTTATACTCCCTTAACAACATCTCTTTATGTTTCAATCTAGGATCAGTTCCTTCGCTGTTAACCAATCGCATATCTTATTTAAAAGGGCCCTGTAGACTTGAAGAGGCATCTCAAGCGTCGTTCAACGAGGTCTCGAATTCATATGACTAGATTGACGCCACTTGTAAATTAAGTTTCCAATGTAGTTACCTTAGCTCTTGACATGTGTTGGTAATCAGGTCTTGGCTGCGCGAAGCTTCCTTTCGTTACGGATATATTTGTCCCTAGTATACTCCTTTGGTGAGTCTGCTGGTGAGCTGAATTCCCCAGAATCTACCTAGAGCATGTTTCGATCATTTTCCCATACCAGCTAATCCCTAATTGGCCATAGAATCCATACCTCGAAGTACGTTCACAATGGGTAGAAGCATACAACCCAACTTGGATAAAAAGGCCGGGGCGCCACCACCGCCAAAACAGAAGATCTCTCAATCTTCTTTTTGCTCGCTCTTCTCTTTCCGTGGTTTAGCCATAAGAGTGTGACTATTTTCTTATCCGTATCTTTCGCTTGTATTTACAATTATAAATATGTTGAATTAGAACGAAGCACAGATTTCCAGGAACCCTTCTGTCACACATACATATATCAAGATCCGACTACACTCCATAAGCCGGGAGTAAATTATTAAACTCAGCAATGTCAACGGAGTCCCTCCTAGTACTAGTGCTTATTTTATGGTTTCTTTTTATTACTCTGACTCTCCTTTCCTACTGTTGCAGGGAGCAGTCCGATGAACGTTTGGTTGACCTGCCGCTACCTGTGACAAGGTTTGTCCGTCTTATCCTGGGATAGGTAACATGAAATTGGCTGATCCATTCTAGTATATGCGCTGCAAATATTGGCTAGACCTGTTGCCCCATGCCTGGCCGAAGCACCACAGCCTCGCTTCTGGTTTAATCGGACGTCAGATTGATTGCAGGCCAAGGGCTTTCCCGGAAAGAAAAAGGGATAGGGAAGAGGAGAAGAGGATATGGGTGGTGGACTGAAGCACTCAGGCTTGGGCTAGGTAATTTTGTCTATTAAATTACAGTTCCAGGAAATACTGTTCAGCCTTGCTAGCCGCTTATAAGCACTAGAATATGATGGAATAACTCTCGATTCTGCTAGGCTATAATCATGTATCGGAAACATAGAAAGTATTATGTAGAAAATTTGTCGCTTAGGACCAATTACGATAGGTAAAGCGCAGCCTTGTTAGTCTATTCCAGGCACGGCTCAGATACAAACAGGGTTCATATTTTCCTCCTTTTCGATAAATAAATCCCTGTAGATAGTAGTACTACGAAGCTATTGGTGCCTATATTTTCGCTAGAATAGTCTATACAGCCCTGGGGAATGTCTTGCTGATTGTGATCTTTAGAAAACAATTTTGGCCCTAGTAATTTCTGTACTTAAATTATACAACCTAAACCTTTACTCAGTATGGTCAGTCAGCCAAAGGAAAGAATAAGAAGCGTGTCTTGTTCGTATCTGGAATGGAAAGCACGTTGGATGTTTGGTTTTGTCGAACCATTTTTAACCTGCGTTGGAAACAAGTATTTTGCAGCAGTGGGGTCTCTTTATATCTTTTCTTCAGCACCCTTTTCACCAAAGAATCGTTTACTTCATAATGAAGAGGTTGTCTTTGATGTGGGATGGGAGTTCCTGGCCGAAGCAGGCAAAGAAATGCACGAGATGCAGCAATCTGAAGCTTGAGGTAAGCTGTTTTATCTGTTCTATAGACAGTGTACCATCTAATTCCCGTAGTGCTCGAAAACGGTTCCATGTTCTTGGTGTAATCGAGATGGAAAGCTGTGCTTGCCGCGAGTGTTTCATAGGATGAAAGACAGTACTACAAGTCCAGTGTCATCTGAACCAGCCCCTGATCCACGGGGCCCCTCCAGCCCGTTATGCCAATCCCACAAGAACATTCAAATCTGCATAGTCAGCATTGCCGCAATTCGCCACCACATCCGGCTCAAGAAAGTTCGCCTCTGGTAGACATGGCCACATGGGGCCCACAGGACAAATTGTATCCACCGAGAACGGTATTTTATCCAGATATTACCTGGACCCTTTGTTCTGCGGTATTCCAAAAGTCCCCCATTCTGTGTCCTATGACGAAAAAGATCCTGAATGTGAGATAGTTCATATTGTTGCATATGTGCAGTGTATGTGCATGAACAAGATTGCTTTCAGGCTTACCTCGGAGACCATGAACGCATTGATCAGAGTACATAGAATTATTTATTCTGGATATGAAGCTACAAATGTGCAAGAACTGCATCAGATGCAAGGTCAGCTTGTGTCTCTTTATGCACAGTTTGCTGGGGCAATCGGCAACTTCGTCTACTGGACCGACTTCCAAGCTCTTGATGGCTTGGAGAAAGATGGTACCGGTAGGCTACTGGATCCAGATCGTGCCAATGTGTATTCTAGAATCAGGGAGCTTTTCTTTCCTCTGTTGCCATTGTCAGTTAATGGGACCTAAAATTGATACTGAGGTCGATACATCCTGTAAATTACTATAGCCTTGAGCTATTAATATTAGCCTACCTTTAATCACACTGTGTATATACTGTCTAGTCCAATCCAGCAGTTCCTAAGTGGCCCACTGGCAGTTCTTCATCGAAAATCATGGCCTTGCCGTAAACAGGAGCGAGGAGGTACCAAATACCGTATAGAAGCTCTATAGAAAAGGCCCTAAGAATGTCGAAATATGTCATGTACCGTAAAAGAAGTGGCTGTATTGGTTATGCTATCTTAACTTTCCCAGACTTGAATAGTTTAAAAGGCCTAAAAACCTCCACTACTGGTAAATGAAGGCCTGTGAACTGTCCTCCTTGACTGTACAAAAATACCCTTGCCGCATTAGTCATCCACTTGTCCAAGGAACAACATGGATCATCTTACGGTGGGCACCCAGAAATTCTCCGTGGAAGAAGCACAGATAGTGATGATGGAGCCACTGGGTTACTTGTGTCTCGGTACCGAGCCCCCGCGAGAGGATGTTGTAAAGGAAGTGGAAAAGGTTTACGAGCGAAGTCCGAAGAGCGTCTCCCAGTCATTTCAATACTGTAAGGGAGGAAGAGAATGTGAAATCTTTTTGAACTTGGACAAGCAGGTGCGTACCCTCTTCTAACACCATAGAACTATGGACTGACTTCCAACTAAAGGTCATAACTCTGATTGAAAGGACACTGGAGAAGCCATTCCACGATTTGAAGGAACAAGGGCCCGTGATTGTTGAGTTTATAGGCACCGATATTCCAATCCTCGAAGTAGCGACAGCACATCCATCACGTGATGCGATATCCGTCCTGCGTCCGCTAAGAGAGTCGGCGCACTGGGGTAATGGGCTATTCGGTCTGTATTCATGCACCCATAACCTCAGTATGGAACAGTTTCAAGGTATAACTGAAAAGGATATACATGAAATAGTCGTTGAGCCAAGTGAGACACTATTGGTCTCCGGTGGTCTCCGTGTTCGCCCATCAACAAAGGGAGGAGTACGCATGGTCTGGCAAGGCTTCTCGAAACGTCCAATGCTTCATGATATCTCTTCACCTTTAGCACTTCCATTCATGACAATATGACCGATATATCGTACGCTTGACTGGTATGCGGCAAATAGGCTTGGGAAAATCTATCTTCACTGAGGGGAGGTAGGAGAGACGGCTGATAAGGACTCCTGTACAAGAGTTAGTTGACGGATCGCGTCGATCAATTCAAGGGCTGCTTCAAACCATTTTAAATGTATAGTAATCTTGGTAATCTATAAGTTCTGGGGTAACCCTGATTGCGAGCCATATGATCTCAGGATATGCTCCATTCTTCAGTAGGCAAATAGCGTTCGTTACTTCAGACTCGTAGAAGTGTGGGAACCTGGCCAGAACAAAAATAAATACAAAAGATATACCTTGGAAGCCAACCTCTCGCTCTATTCGAAGAAGCTTTTGCCCTGTCTCGAGCCATTTTCGAGCAAGAGGCGTGTTGGGAAGATTTTGCTCTAGCAGAAAGGTTGGCCGCAAACCAAGGTTGTCAGGTAGGTGGAAATTGACTGTAGCTGGCTCTGATTTTTGTCCTAGCCAGATCTCGTATTGCGTTGATAGATATCGGAGAGCGAGCAGTTTCTTAAACAGCGTAGCTGGTGCGGTATTTTTGCCTTCCTTGGTCAATAAACAAACTGTCCTAGCATCCTCCCCGGGCTCATATGGGCAGATCCGTGTGATCTCAGGGGTTTGGTCTTTTTTGGCGAAACTCCTTATATCGTTTAGTGTATTTCGTACAATGTCAAGGAGTGGTTGGGCTCGGCTGACCCTCCTACACTTCGGTAGGTCAACCATGGGTGCGCCAATAGGATGCGATTCCGTCCAGGTCACAGAGTATCAGAGAAGGGGGAGTCAGAAGTCCGTGTAGACATCATATTTTGACATAGTGTAGTTCAGTAAGTGTTGCCAGCTGGTAGGCTCAGATATACCTGAATAAGGTGGATCATGTGTAATAATATGATTGGATGATTTTACTGCGCTAGGACTATTATAGTATCGTCTACCTACATTTGGTCTCCACGACCATAGTGTACCGCCCCAATATCGGCCGCAAACCACAGGCGCACGTCGTAATGACTGCGGTGCGGTATCCACTCTGCAGCTAGGCACCTTTAGTTTGCGCTTAGGCGAAAGAAATCGAGAAGTTGACCAAGGTTTCAAGGACAATGCCTATGCACCCGAACAGACCCGAAGCATATGAGAACGCCATACTCGCTAGTTTGCTCTAGACCTGGCCGAAATTATATACACTAAGAAAATATTTTGGGAGTATGTAACGGTATTTACGCTCCATGTTCTCACTGGGGTTGGAGATGGTGGTTCTTTCCGTAGCTTATAATGAGGGAAGAAGAATGGCGGTTTTGAGAGTCCTTATTTAAATTTACACTTAATTCTGCACCCTGCTCTTTGACGGGGTACAATGAACCAACAGTCGCCTTTGTCTCAAAGCTCCGTATCTGATTCAGCCTATGGCTCTGATATTGGGTATGTCCGCATATGCATCTGCCTTGCGTATCCTAGCCGCTGCCTTAACTGACTTTTCAGATCCACCGCATCGCTCGATGATGAATACCTTGAAACGGATTACAAGCATGGCAGAGTCTATGCAGTGTTGTATCAACATCAACACCCATGGCCTATTGATGAAGTGTGTTTTCCGCCACCCTCATTGAATTATTGCTGATATCGTGGAGGCGGAACAAGATCGGCTTGGTAACACCCAAACACACACCAATCCGGGGTCTGTTCTAATGTACACAGGAGAGCAATTCGAATTGTACTGTGAATTATTTGACAATAAATTAGCCCATGTGTCAATTGATAGGCCATTAACCGTGCTTGATGTTAGGTCAGGAACTGGCTGCTGGGCATTGGAATTTGGTTAGCATAGTGTCTCCCTTTTTGCCCTCTCGGTTCATTCTTCTCCCTTCACCCCCTTCCTCGCGCCAAGGATTACGTTTGTCTCAAATTGCGTTGCTAATATTTTCTGTAGCTGATAGGAATCCTGGGACCGAGGTATATCGACTTGTCCTTTTCACTATCAAGCCTAATATTGATTATTTAGGTACTTGGTATTGACTTACTCGCCCACATGATGCCCAGATGGTTGGTATATCCATGTATATATATTTATAATGTATATGAGGCTAATATACCAGGGTACCGGCAAATTGTGAATTCGTGGTGGAAAATCTGACTAGTTCTCACTGGCATCAAAGCTATAAAAATGTTGACTTTATCCATATAGGAGACATTGGTGGTGATTACCAACTTTTATCAATTCTTCTTAGCGGCTCCTATAAGTAAGCTTTGCTCGAAAGGGTACTCATTTACCATCCCTAATTGATCATTTAGGTGTTGTAAACATAAAGGCATGGTTGAGATTTGGGGCACTAGACTCCAGCTGGACGACCCTGATGGCGACAGTCCTCTCCACACATTGTATAAAAACATGGAAAGAGCCTACCAGTGAAGCGGACGATTTCTCTATTTGCCTTCAATATATGTGAATGAACTGCACCGCCACGTGTTCATCAATACGAATGAACATGTCTATCGTCTATCACTGCGAAATATATCTGAAGACTCCATTGAGAGCAAAATCATCTCCAACTGGGCACGCGGGCTAAACGCATATTGTCTGGAATTGATGAGTCAGTTGCGAGGGAGACAGACCCTTATGACATTGCTTGAATGTGCTGCAGCTCGAAGTGCTTTGGCCGCGGGTGTCAATGGATTCCTTGAAATGTACGTATTCTTTCTCATGATAGCAGGGAACTAGCTGAGTATAGTTGGACAGCCGCGTCGCCTATGGACAGAAGCCAACTGAGGGTTGAGATAGTATGACTGTATATATTACCCAGGGAAATTGGTTCGGGGACTTTGGCTCTTTTAGTTGCATAGTAGAAACACTGAACCTACGTTTGTCATAAGTGATTTGGCGCTGGATATGAGGAATAATTAACATAATGGATAGTCATTCCTGTAGCTTTAGAATTCATCATTCTCCAGTTTCTATTTAGTGGTGGATAAGAAACAAACTGTATATTACATGAGTTCGACTCTAGTACAATACTAATGATCAGTGGAATACTAGATTCCAGTGAATGTGAACGGATGTACACCAATATACAGACATTATCTGTATAGCAAGTACTGTCTAGAACCTAGCTTGATCTGTGATCACCAGCCACGTTGCATTGAGACCATACCCAGTGGAACAGATCAATGACTGGGCTTTGGTCAGACATATGTCACTTCAAGCCGCTACCTGATTAGCCAAAGGGGGGTACTGGGATCCAATCCAACAGGGAAAGTTACACTAGCTTCTCCTGACCGCGCTCTGTCATCTATTAGTTTAGTGTTATGTACGAGGATAGGATAGCTCGGGATCCGCGTTGTAGCGCTGACCGACAATTTTCGACAATCCACAAAACACAAAGTACCGACACTTTTTTTTAATTGATAATTGATTCAGGTTATTAATCATTGAAGAGGTTCTCCTTAGGTCATCACGTGGTAATATGGCTAATCAATATTTAAAAGGGACGTGGGTATCTTTTCCAACGCCCTAATCGATATTATCGATCAGCACCACAGTCAGCGAAAAATGGATGATAGCTACGTGTGAGTAATGCCTCTTATGTCCATTTATGTACACTCGTTAACCAAAGCCTTAGGCAACTCATTATTGAGCAAATTCCGTATGATCCCGCCTGGCACTCATGCTTAATGAGCAGACATCTACATGATCGCTTGGATTTGATTCAAAGATGTTCCCGAGATTTTCTGGAAAGTCAAGATGTATCTCGATTTGCAGTTGGTCTTGCCATTAGGCTATCCAGATTACGCCCAGAATTCCGTGGCAGTAGGACAACAGTGCACATG
Organism: Aspergillus alliaceus; assembly: GCF_009176365.1. NCBI lineage: Eukaryota > Fungi > Ascomycota > Eurotiomycetes > Eurotiales > Aspergillaceae > Aspergillus > Aspergillus alliaceus. The sequence goes on from NW_022474757.1 coordinate 159,886, forward strand.
GACGCATATACTGTCATTCAATCTCTTCATTATGCTATACGAGGCTACACTTCCGAAAACATTTCGCCCGGACTTGCTCCAGCATCAGAACATGATCAATATTTCGTCTTACACCAACTAGCATTGGTCCTGTTATCTCAGTCAGGAACTGTCTCTAGCGCCATAGTTGAGTTAGTTCAAACTATTTTGGCACTGCATGACTTCCCTGATGTCCTATACGATTGCGACTTTCTCCACATGTATACTCCGCTAAGATGTTCGGGAAAGATGCATGAGAGGGCTTTATATAGTATTCTTCACCCATGGGTGTCCACTACATTCTTTCTGGCTGACACGTCTTTCCTAATTCACCAATTTTCTTCCGCTATTCCGGACACTCTTGATGATCTTATCCGGCTGAGAGACCCTATATTTGGTGTCATAACTGCCATTAGAGATGTCTTTTGGTTACTTTCGGAGGAATGGCTAGATTGGAAGCCAATTTATGAGGTCTCATTCTTGGGACCCATGAATCTATTCAGTAGCTTCGGTCTCCTTGGGACAATGGAACGACAGTTGTCCTACGTGAGATATGATCACACGCAATATATGTCGTCTTTCATGTGCATCTTCGAGTTCTTCGAAATGTGCAATCAACGAGCATTGAGCTCAATGTTGGATGATATCCAGCACTTGATGCAGAGAGGTTATCTTTGTGGGAGGCCCTCAGCCCAATCTAATCGTATGCCTCGGTTTCTTCTCCATTTGCGGCAATATCTACTGAGCTTGATTGACTACATTCGTCAACAAAGGGGGGGGGATAGTGGGTCAGAAGCCTTGGTAGCAACTTGATACTCTACCTGGTCTTATTTGGTTATTACCTATGATGTTTATAGTATCAGATCTGAAAATATTGTAGCATGGTGACCACTTTTAGGTCCTTTTCCACTCCTTATGTATTTCTATCATGAACACATTTCGGGTTTCCCTGTTGATTAACTGTTGGATGATTTATATTAAATTAATAGCTATGCATTATATTTATTGCATTGCTGGTAGCCCGGCACATAAATAAGCGATCGCCAAAAATAACAGTAACGGTGGTGAGGCAGACCTATAAGAATGTCACCCTCCACTTTTTTCTCCCTTATCATTACACATCTTACAGCCTTCCTTGCCTTCCAATTTTACTGAATATTTTCTGTTGCAGGCTGCCCACATTTCTCGATCATGCATTTACCCCTATATATCGTAGCCTATGGATTCAATTCCAATACTGCCATAACATTCTACTGTTTCCTTCTCTGGGTGATGTGCTATACAGCACCTCGCATTCCTACCATTCTCATTACTCTTGCAATCCCTGTTCTCCAAACCTGGAAACAGCGTATTAAGGTAGCTAATCAAAGTCAACCACGTCTTTTCCTAGCTAATGATTACAGATTATACGCTTGTTAGTCTGGATAGATGATGTTCCTGGGTTTAGACGGAAATACTTGTTTATGGCTGTCTCCATTCTCTCTCGGTCTATCCTTCTAACTTATCTGGATATAAGAGCACAGAAGCCTTTATACTCCCACATAGGTAGGCAAGCAAATCAAACTCACATATCTAAGGTGTTAACTCATGTATAGATAGTACAGTGGTATCCGAATTCCTCCTTTACTATGGGTTAAAGCAGTCTGTCTCTATCCCTCTCAACTATTGTATCTTTACAATACGGGATTCGATTGATAAGACCTTCCAGCAAAGAGCATGCAAAGTGGTTTTTGACTTGGCAGTGGATGGCGGGTCCATTGCCATGAGTCAAGCTGACTCAATCATGTTACTGGCATCTTGTAGAGGTGTACAATCTGCCTTAGCAATGGTGTCCCTGGATATTGTCTCGGCAATATTCAAACTGACATTTATCACCTACGATACATACTCGGAGCTTGGAGTAGGCGTCACTATCACAGTTTTTACAACAGTGGCTATTAAAGCAGTCGCGTCGCGATATATAATTAGCCTGTCATATAAGGCTCGGTTAAGATTTTATACAGCCAGGCAACAATGCAATCGCCTTCTAGATGAGCTGATGAAATCTAGAGAGCTAATTATTCTAAACAACCAGCAATTGCAGGAAATGGCACGATTCCTATCTCACAAGGATAGTGAACTATATCACTTTCACTCCACAATTCGTCCTACAGAGATCGAACCTCTACTTAGTGAGATAGTCACCTATGCTGGCAGAATAACTCTCCTGTTTTGGCTCAATTACCGATATGGAGGAACCGGTCAGAATTTTATACATATATTCAACTTTTGGTCTAGATTTTCCAAGAGCTTTGACAACGTTTCGAACCGTGTCTCCGGTTTTACTCATTCTATAGAGGCCGAGCATGTCTTTCAAGTCCTTTACAATTATAGAGGCGAAACGCAATCAGAGGGCGATCAATTACTAGAAAGTGATGGGAGCATTGATTTTCAAGATGTCTGCGTCTCTCACAACAAGAATACCTTTGCTTTGCGCAATGTAAGCTTTTCTGTCAAACCGGGTCAGACCATTGCTATTGTTGGCAGAAACGGTGCCGGGAAAAGCACTATTTTACGAACTCTTATGCGACTAATTGATCACGATAGCGGTGATATCAAGATCAGCAATCATGACATTCGCAGACTGACAAAGGAATCTGTCAGAGAGCATATTAAAATGGTCCCGCAGAACCCGGAGTTATTCTATGGCCAGACGATATTGACAAATCTTACTTATGGCTGCAGGCCCGATATTGATTATGAAACTGTTCAGGAAATATGCAAGCATATTGGCCTGCACGAGAGAATCTTAAGCTTCACACAAGGATATCAGACCGAGCTTCATCCATCTAATGATCTATCCGGTGGACAGAAACAGATTGTTGCACTTGTTCGTATCCTGTTGCAGAAGCCCTCAATTCTGGCTCTAGATGAGGCCACCAGCCAATTAGATAAAGCCACAGAGAAAACAATATGGAACTACTTGGACACTATCCAGAAAACAAAAATCATTGTCACGTATGTTATGCAGCTACTTCACTACAGGACTATAGCTAACTATGGATATTTAGACATCGGCTACAGGAAATCAAGAATGCTGATCAGATCCTTGTTGTTGAACAAGGTCAAATCGTGGGGAGGGGCACTCATAAAGAGCTGTTGGACAATGAGATCTATCAGTTACTTCTTGGCTCTGTTTAATAGAGAAGAACTTGCGTCTGAGGATGAGCATTATGAGCTGGTCCATGATAGTCATCGCCGTGCCTGTCGTTGTGTTATGTGGGAAATTTGTGGTAGTCCTGTATTTATGATCAATGGTTAAAGAGTATTCCATAAGTATCCACGGCATTTCTGCAGATTGGAAAAAAGAAGCTTACTTAACCCAGCAAATAGGCAGTTTTATGCTATATAAGAATCAAACAAACATAAATTCCAAACTACCTAGTATCCAATTCAATATATAGTCTTGTAAGGAAACACAAAAGCCTTAACATAAACCACCAAACAGAATATTCTCAAGTCCATAACCATAAGTTCCGCCTATCCTCCGAATACCATAACAGAGAGATCTTAAGCGGCGCAGTTTAATTCTCCATTGTGGCTGGATATTATAGTGTCTATTTCAATTAGTCACTACCCTGTAACACGTAACACAATCTCTAGACTCACCCAAATCAAATGGAAGAGAAGGCACAATAACTCCTCTGCCTTTGTAGCACATACACTGAAGCCGGGCTCCATCATGTAAACAGAAACTACAGCCCAAGTTTTGGATCATATCCATTCAATTGTCAGATAGATTTGTGCTATCTCTTAACACTTCCGTAAAGTTTCTTTTCGCGACCTCAAGTAAACTACTCCTATAGATACAAATATACATGATCCAAAATTCGGCTTTTGCATTTATCCGAGGCGATCCCCAAGAATCGTCCCTCCAATGCTAGATGCCTCCTATGAGAAAGTCGACATAGACTCTGGAGGTGGTGGATACATGCACGCAATGAAATAAACTGAGACATATCTCAAATTTTATCTAGAGATTCACTGCGTATCTTGGAATATTGAACTTGAAGAGATGCTTGGGTCCGATGTTTGAAGTGTTTCGCAACTTCTCGCCAGGGCAGACAGCGGCGACTTCTCAACTCAGTTAGCAGCTGATTCTCTGCAGGTGAATAAGGGCTTCGCTTATGACGCCTCCTGTGGATCGTTTGTCGCGAAGACTGACTTTGAGGACGACCTTCAGGGCATGATGATTGTCTAGGAGGCATATCTGGGCGTGGGGGTAGATGGTAAACATTATCTGGAAGGAATGTAATGAAGTATGTATGCCGAGGGCCGTGGGGTTGAATACGCAGAATTCCCCGGCCGAAGACCTCCTGTGCCTCGTCCGGAGTGCCGAAGCCACTACCTGATGAGTTCCGAAATGAGTTCTTGGTTTCCCTGATGGCGTGATTGGTCGAGGTTGAATCAGTTTCCGCTGCCTTCCTCGGCCGGACTGCATGTTTGCATCTTTTCCGCGGCCGTTCTATCTCAGAGCAAGATCGGTCATTATTGAAGTCCGGCGCTGCCGTACTACTGTTAGTATTGTTGTCCCCGCTCCCATCCTGTTGTACATGGCGTCGAACTTGGATTGGAGGGTCTTTTGTGGCACTGGCCATCAACCTATCGGACTCTCGGACTGGTATCACCACGGAAACAGAAGGCAATCGCTCTGGCCTATCGATATGTATATTTGGTCGAGGGCGAAGGGAACGTGTGCGCTTTGAAGGCATTTTCAAGGGTCCGATTGGGCGGGACTGATGATTGGAATGGGAAAGCTCAGGTAGTCGAACCTCCTTGGAGATTTTGTCGGCATTTGTGTTTGGTCGAGGGCGGAGGGAGCGGGTGCACGGCAAAGGTATTTCTGAGAGTCCGATTGGACAAGACTGATGATTGGGACGCGAGAGTACAGATGGCCGAACCTCCTTGGAAACATTGTCTTCCGCATCGCTAGGTGGACTGGACTTTTCGATTGAGGGTCTGTCATTTTGAACGCTTTGTGTAAGGACTGCCTTGTTGCTCAAGTACTCCGCTTGGTCTCCGCGGCTCGCGACCTCATTTATAGCATCCTCGACAACGGTTTCATCACATTGAATGGTTTCAGCGGGTGATACACCTCGAGGGTGTGGTGTTGTATCCGACAAGTCTGATATATCGGCTGCAGGTGATTGAGAGGTATATGCACTATGATCGCTTACTACTGAAAGGGATGCATTGGTCTTGGTGGAAGCCCTTGATGATAGGATACTATCTCGATGCAACTCCATGACAACAGATGGGCCTGTCATATATTAAGGAAAAGGTCAAGTATGGAGAGGAGGTGGACTATGCCTACCTGGACATTCTAGCTCTGCTCCTGTGAACGCTGGGTCTGAATAACAGCCAGCCTCCACCGATCGACACACCCCCCGGTCTGGCTGTTCCTGCAGGATATCCTGTTCAGGGGTAGATTGAGACGCTGTTTCACCGCTTCCACTAGCACTCGCCTGTGGTTGTGCTAGCTTTGGGATCATTGAACCTGATGCGACATATTAGCTAAGCGCACGGAACATGTCCACTGTGCATCCCACATACCAATACTTGACGTGTTCGGCTTTGGATGAACGTCTGTAACACCTCCATTATGAAACCCATGATCACCAGACCTCTCCAGATCTGCTTCGTGCACTGTTCTGGTGTTTCCCGCTATAGATATCCTCTCTAGTTCGACATCAAATTCATTGCGAACTGTTGTTATATGTGATTCAATATCTTCTCTTATAGAAGTCTGAAGTTGCTGGACAAGATTCTGTCTACTAGCCAGAGTTGGGACGGTCGACGCTGCAGGAATAGGTGGTTTGGGCGGGAGAGGGTGTGAAAGGCACTGTGATGCTGGAGGGGCTTGGTATGGCATCCAACGGGGAGTGGGCAAACTAGACAGAGGGGGTTTGGGAGGAGGGGGTTGACGGTAGAAGCTGATATTATTAAGATTGACATACATGGTTTCAGCGGACTTCGGAATGAGTTGTAAGGCCCAGAAAGGATGATGGGAAGGGGAGGAGGGGGGGAAAGGAGATGGTTTGACACTCAAAAAGGTGACGGAGAGATTCAAGTTGAAGCAGGGGGAAGGGCCAATTAAATAGGTACACGAGAGAGTCGTTTCAGCGCACACCTGAGCGGTTCAAACGAATAGCAGTGCATCGCCACCAGAACCCACAGTCATTGTCAGACTTCACGGCCGAGACTTCCATGTTCCTCGCAAAAAATCCAGATCAGTAAGATACGTTTTCTTTCGAATAATTGAACAATGGTGGCATTATTCTATTGGATGAATGAGGTGTCGCAGTGCCATGGCCCCTCCCGATGACTGTCACCCAGCTCATCCCAGTAACACTTATCGCACAAGATTCCGAAATCCCCAAATTCCAAGGTCCAGGCGGTATAGTTGAGGACCGCATTATCCTAGCCAGACCATCATGGCACCAATCGGACATAAGGGACATCTTGAAAAACCCAGTTTTGGTCAGAGAACTTCCCAATGCGTATGAACAATACGTCGCGCGACCCTAACGCAAAGCCCACATAGCCACCAGTAGATGTAATCGGGGATGCCGTCAACCCTTGAAGCCCGAATGTAACCATATTAGATCATATCCCACCAACCAGATCTTTTTACGGCCGATTCGGGGAGTTACGCAGCCCAATGCATGCTTTTTCGAGTGTAATCCGTAGTCGAGCCATGCAACTGATGACCCCACCACTGAGACCGAACAAAGCACCATGAGGTATTTTTGCGATTGGTGCGCGGGATTCGATAAGCAAATGAGAGTGTCTCAGCGAAATACACCATCAGTATCTCATAGAATTGAGAAATAGCCCTGATCGCGGCTAGCGAATCAAAGGGAAAGCATTGCGGCCTAGGACCGCAGTGGCAAGCCTTGCCATGCGGAAGAGAGCCATCTGGGAGTATCATTCTAGGCAAACAAATTTCTTGCTGTGACACTTGCTGCGGTCGCCCTGCATTATCCAGTAAAAGCAGTTACTCGCATGATCGAGTCAGTTAGTGGTGCCAGGGAGTTTCAGCGGACCCCGTCGAGAGTGGGGAGAGAAAGGGGCTGAGCACTCATTTTGGGGGCGTAATTTCCGAGAGAGCAAGGGTCGGGGTGATGAGCTCCGACTGCGCAAATGACCCAGAACCAGCCAAGTTGTGAGGGCAGTAAAGATTGAAGGGAGGAGACTCATTGAGCAACGCACCGACGGTCTTATATAGTCAAGGACAGGTCGCGAAGGCGGAGACGGAAGGCAGTTCCTGTTGCGGGATAGCGCGAGGAGCCATACCTGATCAGGAAAGCGCTAAACCACTGCGGGAAACCGTCGGACGGGCGCTAAACCCGAACGGGGCGGTTGCCGAAAACGGCGGCGTTCTGGTAAATGCCAATTGTACTTTATTTATAATATATAATAGTAATTTAAGTAGTAGAGAAGAAAAATAGATATAAGATAATTATATAATTAAAAAAAAAAAAGAAAATTAATTCTATTATAATAGAATATAGAGATTAAATTAAGATAGATATTTTAGCTTAATTAAATATTCTAAATTCTCTAGATAGAAATAATCTATATATATTTAGTATAGATATAGTATATATAAAGATATAGATTTACTATATTATAGAATTATTTTTCTATAGTAATCTAATTAATAAAGTTATACTTCT